>NW_003546386.1:55331-58873 GCF_000090795.2 Amphimedon queenslandica | reverse complement strand
TGAGTACATGTAATTTAGCAATGCTCATTCAAAGATTAATGAGTGGCAAACTAAGCATTAATTATAAGAATATTATTATTTTACAGGTTAAATGACAAGCATGATGCTGTCCTACATCAGTCCTCAGACCTGACAGGTATTTTGGTTCAGCTCTTTTTGCAATACATTAATACCAGCCCAGCATTTTAAAGACAATTATAACAATTTTATGATTGTTATTGTATCAAACTTGTTATGCATATACATACATGTACATGTACATGCTTACATTTGTGTCCCATTTTCTTGTGGGTAGACTTTATTGACTCCTGAAAGTTCAGGACTTTGTCACAGTTCAAGTGTTTAAGAGCAGTAGGTGAACCAGGAGAACCTGTTGGACTACTAGCAGCACAAGTAAAAAATGGAATATGCTAATAATTGTGTTTTCTTTTATAGTCTATTGGTGAATCTTCCACTCAAATATGACATTGAATGCATTTCATTTTGCCGGTAGAGGAGAAATGAACATCACACTAGGAATAGCTACCACATCTAAAGTGATGCACATTGCATACACAAATACATGTACATGTACTGTATTAAGTAAATTAAAAGCAATAAAAATTTGTGTGGCTCAAACCTTATTTTTAGACTAGCTTGCAAAATTTTTGCTCACTGTAAATTTTCACCCTCTGTACTCCTCATCTTTTGATTTCTACTTTCTCTGTTTTTTTCTCCTCTATAGAGTTATTAATGACTGGATGTCCTTAATATTGATATACAATTATTACCACTGCCTGACGCAATGGAACAAGGAGATAATATAATTAATAAGAAATAGTTCAGTCAAGTATTACTAAATGACATAAAGAGATTAGGAGAGATGGGGAGGACATAGGTTATAAGGAAGAGACAAAAACCCAATTGGATTATTTATTAATTTTGATTGTGTATTTCTTTGTAAGTTTTACAAGGTATTAATTTTCTATTACTGACAATGTGTCAAAAAATGGAGGAATTTCCTTGTTGATGAAATATAATACGCTCACTTACCCTGACATTGTATACATGTAATGGTCTTTGACCAGATATTTAGCAGCATTGTGTAAAAATCCAATTTTAATTGGAATCAGCTCAAACTTTCTACACAACAAAAGTACATGCATGTATATGTATCAGAATAAATTATAAAAACACCAATTTTTCTCCTTTTCAAATTTGGTCTGTGGCCCAGCACTATTATTACACAGAGTCAAATTTTAGCCTAATTTTATGAGTAAAATTCACAAAAAATCCAATTTTAATTGGAATCAGCTCAACACTCGGTTCAACATAAGTACATGTATTGTATGTGTATCAGAAAAGTTATAAAAGTGGTTTGGGTGTAATATCTATTGGAACAAACTGGGAGCTACACCCCTATGCAGGTCATAAAAATAGCTAGGCTACCCACATGTATTCCTCTTTTTATCTCAATTCGAGCTCACTCAGGCTCACGTTAGCTACTCATAATTAATTTTGATATTTAATATGACAATAATAAAAAACATCTAATTCACACAAAAAAATTAGTTATAATATGTATATACTCTTGATCTAACTATGTAAGCAAATCTAATAACTAGCAAACACACCACAATATTAATTATTAAGTCAGAAAAAACTATGTTACAATGTAAACAAATTAATACGTGTTAAAGTCATGACTTAAAACTGATTTCAAAGCCGAACAAAACATTTTGTAGTCTCCTTCAAACCGACGTGGAAAAATTATTTCTCCTGAACAGCTATGAGTAGCTATTGTCCCCATGCGATCTGCTTCAAATTTTATTTCAATTGACTTTGGCAGGACTGAAATCCTGCCTGTAATACTGAGTGCAAATTCCTTCAAACCTACAATACAATAGAGAGAGTTAAAATTGGTGAAACATCTGTGGCATTTGTGCAAAATTTGTATTTAATGCTACATTCTATGCATATTATACCTTCTGAATCACATTCATCAATGTATTTCTTTAGATAACGTAAAATAATACTTTCTTGTGCAATGAATGATTTCTCGTTTGGAAAAATTAGGGATTTTTGAACTTCTTCAGAAGTAAGCTCTGTAAAAGTAAACAGAGGTTGAAATAGAGTAGGAAATGCTCTCAGTAGTGGATAGAGAGAAGTAGCCTTCAATCCTTCAACAAATTGATCGAGTAATTTTGAATGCTTGAACAATGCTTCATATGTGATGATATCCTGAACTATTATATTTTTTGTAGAAGGCTAAAATAATCAATTAAAATTAAAATATTATAAAAATTATTATAATATTTGGATAATGATGGCTTACATTGGCAATCATTGTAATTCCACAACGACTCATAATATCCACAATCAGTTCATCTTTCATAACTTCTTTCCCATCATCTTCAGTCTTAATATCTTGCAACTAATAATTTTGAAATATGAGGTTACTATAAATATTATATTACACTACTCCTATTAGGTAGCATAGTATATTCCATATGTGCATGGGTGCAACAAATTCATTGCCAGTTTCGTTATAGATATATACTTTATAATGATATCAAAAAATAGTGTTGGTTGTAATGCTCTACATGCACATAGCAGTGAGAATTTTCTGCAGTATTAATTTTCTAGGTGAGAAAGAACTCCCTTGTGAAATCCATGATATACTTTGCAAAATAATTTTAAAATTATTTTTAGAATTTTCATTTACATTTGCAAAGGCTTTTTATCTACATAACATTAATCAATAAAAATACAATACATTTTGATATTGATTCTACAATTAGTCATATACCTTTGATATAACCTCAGCAACACCAGCACCAATATCATTATCTGAACATACTTGAAGTGCTTTCTCCTCACCTTCCATCATATAAGTGTAATTTGTCAATGAAAAAAATGGGAACCCAATGCCATCCTGCCATATACTATGCCCAACCATACTACCTAAGATTTTGAATAGTCCACTTGACCTTGCTTCTGCAGTACAAGCAGGACTAAGACTGTGTAAAGGTCCAGTGAATAATTTTATATGCTTATTACACTGGAATTCATTGTATACTGTTGAATATACTTGACGACGTACACCTCCTGCATCAATGGCAGGTGCATCACTTAACTTAACGAATAGCCGCTTTCCAAAATTAACAGTACCAGACTTATAATGGTGTAAAACATCATGCCACATGTCGTTTGTGTGTACTGTAATAGCAACTGATTCCACAGACCCCATCTTTTGATTTAACATTAATAAAATTGATTCCAATGTTGGACCCTCCTTTAAACACTTCATTGAAGCATCAAAGCTAAACCCAGAAGATTTATAAATTGCAGCAGCTTGCTCTCGAGTAACTTTTCCTTCAAATTCCTTCATTAAAGTTTCTAAATTATTCAATGGTGAGTGACTCTTTGCAGGTGCAGAACTAACATTTACAGATAAAGCAGTAACATCTGAATGTTGGGTGTGTGAAGAATGAGTCTGCGATGGGCCACTATGAACAGTGTTAGTTTTATTAATTACTTTACTGATCCAAAACTCAAGCATT
>NW_003546386.1:54258-55321 GCF_000090795.2 Amphimedon queenslandica | reverse complement strand
CAGTCTTATAATTTTTACATACCACACAATGAGTATAGTCAATGCTATTGAAATAGGTAGCCAGTAGCAAGTATATTAACATTATTTAATTAAAAATGAATTTACTTTGTCCACAATATCAGTTCTAGCTCCATTAGTTAATAGAATTTCAACAGCTTCAATGCTACCACTATCAACAGCATTAAACAATGGAGTTCTCTTCCTCTATAATACAACATGAAGTGACTGATAATTTAAAATGAAATTACTTTATTTTTAACATTCACATCATAATCTCCTCTCTTAATCCAAAACTCAAGCATTTTAACTTTACCAGATTCACCAGCACAATGCAGTAGAGTTTCACCGTCCTATAAACAATAGTAATTACATACAAAATTAGACATAATAATTATAATATTCTTGAAAAATTATGTTAAATATCAATAGTCCCATGTAGGCCATTCAACCAGCTCCTTGAAGAGGTTGATTATATGAAAGTTAGCAAAAAGTAGTAGCAGAATAACTACACTTGGAGATTGAGAATTATTAAGTTGTGTATAATATGCATGATCCCCTAGAGCTCAGATAATAATTTGATTAATAGCTTTTTTTTATTTTATTATGTATTCATAATAGTGCATAGAGATATCTACAATAGTATTAATGCCTGAATAGTATTGCAGCAAGTAGTTTTTGCCTTACTTGTCATACTTATTATGAAATACTTTGGTGTCAGTATCATGAAAAAAACAGGCACCTGGTCAAATTTTATCAATTAAATTTATTTTAAAACTTTTACCTTACTACACTCACTTTACATAAAATATAGGTGAACTGGTTGCTAAGGTTATTTCTTCAAAACTTATACCGAAGAAATAAAAGTGTTGGCATGCAAATGTGCATTGCATGCAGTTTGCATGTGAAAATAGATATATGATTAACCCTGCTATAAGCTTTCAGCATTTACAGTATAATTGAACTTACTTTATCCACTACATCAGTTCTAGCTCCATTAGCTAATAGAATATCAACAACTTCAATACTACCTTTCTCAACAGCATTAAACAACGGAGTTCTTTTT
>NW_003546386.1:50190-53740 GCF_000090795.2 Amphimedon queenslandica | reverse complement strand
AAGTTTAATTATTGGTCAAAGGGTATATGATATTAAAAAAGTCAATTTAAAAAATGATGAATCATTGAATTGTATGCAAGATGGATCATGATATCTTTATACTGCTCATGTACACATAAAGAACATACAGGGTTAATAAACACAAGCTTATTCAAAAATACAATAATCAGTTAAATTACAAATCAATTAAATTTACTTTTTCTGCAACATTAGTTCTAGCTCCATGAAATAATAGAATATCAACAGCTTCAACACTATCACTCTCAACAGCATCAAACAATGGAGTTCTGTTGTTCTATATTGTATAAGATAAGGTAACTCCTTTCATGCTTTCTTATTACCTGCCTGCATGGTGCTGTATCATTATTCATTAATGCAGTTTTACATTAATTATACATGCAGATTATGCAGGCAATAATAAATAAATTTATTGAAAACCTGCCTACCCAGTACCCACAATATAGGTTTGCCATTATAGTGATAAGCTATGGGTCTTATTGGAGTAATCCAGTAGCTAATAACTTAGAATAAATTTACTTTATCAAAAGCATTCACATCATGATCCTCTCTCCTAATCCAAAACTCAAGCATTTCAACTTGACCAGATTTACCAGCATAATGCAGTAGAGTTTCACCATCCTAAATATTGTAGAAATATTCAAAACACAACACAAAGCCAGTCTGCTTATTTTTATTATGACTACACATCAATGACTAGTCATTAGATACTATCAATAATCATGCTTATAATAAAATTAAATAGAATATTACTTGAGACAAAACATCAGTTCTAGCTCCATTAGTTAATAGAATATCAACAGCTTCAATGCTACCACTCTCAACAGCATTAAACAATGGAGTTTTGTTGTACTAAATACAAAACACAAATGCTACAATTAGAAATAACTCTTACCTCATCTACAGCATTCACATCAGCTTTTCCTTTAGTTATCAATAGATTGATAATTTTACTGTTACCAGTTTCACTAGCACAATGTAATGGAGTGCTATCATCATACTATTATAACAAATGATTTAATTGTAATCAAGCTAAATAGATTGGATGTGTATAGGTTAATGAACTGACATGAGTCAATCACTTCTGTATGATACAAGAGTTAAGCAATATGTAATCATTATGCTGCTTAATCACACATGATGCACATAAACACATTTTAATTTTGATCACCCACTAAAATGCCAACTATTATTAGCACTTCTCTATGTAGTCATAAAACTTACTTTATCCACAACATCAGTTCTAGCTCCATTAGTTAATAGAATATCAACAGCTTCAATACTAATACTACGCTTGTAATGCTTCTCAACAGCATTAAACAATGGAGTTCTATTCCTCTATAATAATACAACAAAAGTAACTGATAATTTAAAAAAAATTACTTCATCTAAAGCATTCACATCAAAATCTTCTCTTTTAATCCAAAACTCAAGCATTTCAACTTTACCAGATTCACTAGCACAATGTAGTAGAGTTTCACCATTCTATGAATACATGATGCAGTATTTTGATTTTTTCATAATTAAACAACTCTAGTTACTTGATGTATGCAAAGTTACAAGTGTACCCCATGAATATGGCAGCTGATAATTAACTGCAATTCTTCATATTTATCAATCTGTAGTCTTACCTCCCTTTCATTTGTAATATGGGTTTAGACAGTGATAGATACTGGATATTGCACTAGTGATTAATGGCACTACATAGTACTAAAGCCATGTGCAACATCCTCCCGATATGCACTCATTATAAGTATCCCTGCAACACAGGGTTGTTAATCATACCATTTAAGCTGGTATATTCTGTTGGAGTTTAGTTTTGTTTAATTTGCTTTCAAGTTTTGGGGAACAAACATTTTCCAAATGACAAAAGGCACTTCCTCAAATTGAATGCCATACATATAGCTATACAAAATAACTGCTCAAAAAAAATAAATGGAACAAAGTCTGTTATCCTATGCTAGAACTAACATTTTTCTGACAAAATATATAGCTACCCACAAGTATCATGCACTTACACTGTATCTAGCATATTTTTAAAATTAAAAATTAAGTAGAATTTATTTTACTTCATCCACAACATCAGTCCTAGCTCCATTACTTAATAGAATATCAACAGCTTCAATACTACCACTCTTAACAGCATTAAACAATGGAGTTCTCTTCAACGACTATAAAAAAGATACAATTAGAAATGATTATTTAATAACTTTACCTTATCCACAGCATTCACATCAGCCTTTCCTTTACTTACTAATAATTTGATAAGTTTAGCATTACCAATTTCACTAGCACAGTGTAATGGAGTGCTGCCATGACCCTATTATAAATAAAAATTAATTGCAATAGAGTTATAATACTTATAGTGAATGTATCATGATGCAGTATTTAAACTTTTTATAATCAAACATGTATATTGAACTGAAGTTATGTATCCCTGGTTACAAGTGTACCCAAGAATATGGCAGCTAATAATAAGCAAATTGGCTGAAGTAGTTTTGTCAATCCTGTGTAGTCTTACCTCCCTTGAATTATAATACGGGTCTGGAGAGTGATAGCTAATGGTGAATATTGCACTAGTGATTGCTCTATAGTAAATCTCATTATTTGCAATGGTTATAAAATACAGAATGAAAAATTTAGGTGTTAAAAAATTTCATATGCTGCCTACTGATTTAGTCCAATATATTATTAGGGAAAAAGGAAATATTAGCAATTCTAAATTTAGTATGCTTTGTTGCTATACAAAAATTACCATCACTTGAAATAATGCGAGATTTACGGTATGTCATAGGCAATACACAAACCATATGCAATACACAAACCATATGCAATATCCTCCAATATTTCACGCATATTAAGTACTGGTATATCCCTAAAACATTAAGAGCATACCAGGTTGCTTAATGACCTGATTTCATGCACTTACCTACATGTAGTAAAATTAAATTTTGAGTAAAATTTACCATAACATCAGTTCTAGCTCCATTAGTCAATAGAATATCAACAGCTTCAACACTACCACTTTTAACAGCTTTAAACAATGGGGCTCTGCCATGCTATAATTACGAAACAAAAATGATATAATTAGGTATAATTTTCATTTTACCTCATCCACAGCATTCACATCAGCATTTCCTTTTGTTATCAATAATTCAATAACTTTAGAATTGCCACTTTTACAAGCACAGTGTAATGGAGTGCTGCCATCGTCCTATTATAAATAAATTTTAATTTTATTTGATACAAAAGTCAAGAAGAGAATAAATGTATTTTATTGATGGTGTGTAGGTTAATGATTATGAGTCAATGGTAGTGTTGTGCTAGTTCTAATGGAACTATAGTAGGGCCACGTTGAATTTTTCACTTATTATAAATTCAACCTTCATAGGTCATCATTTAAGTAGCTGCCAATTATGACTAAGTGTTTGTTAAGTATTTGTTTATTTTAATGCTTACCACTAAGAATGTAATTAAAAAATACAGCACATTTGTAATTATTATTAAAACCAAAAGTATATAAAAATAAGAG
>NW_003546386.1:45586-47592 GCF_000090795.2 Amphimedon queenslandica | reverse complement strand
ATGATGAAACATGCATATTCAAGCATACCCATGAATATGGCAGCTCATATAACTAGCAAATTGCTGCTGTAAAATTTTGCTTATTTATCAATCCTGTGTAGTCTCTCCTTAGCATCTCTAATGGTGGATATTGCAATAGCAATACAAAAGCGATGTGCAATATCCTCCCATAATTTAAGTATCTCTGAAATCATTCAAGGATGACTTAACAAGATTGTTTAATGAACTGATGATCATATTAAATTATTAAGTATAACTACACTTATCAAGCATATTGTGTAAAATTAAAAATTAAGTAGAATTTTACCACAACATCAGTTCTAGCTCCATTAGCTAATAGAATATCAACAGCTTCAATGCTACCTTTCTTAACAGCATTAAACAATGGAGTTCTGTCATTCTATAAATACAATACAAATGATGCAATTTTTAATGGCTTCATACCTCATCTACAACATTCACATCAGCATTTCCTTTAGTTATTAACAATTCAATAATTTTAGCATTACCACTTTCACTAGCACAGTGTAATGGTGTTCTGCTATCATCCTATTATATAGATAAACTTTAATTAATTTAATTTTAATACAAAAATCTAAGAAAGACAAAATTTTAATTATTGATGGATGTCAGGTAAACAATTATGAGTCAATGGTTAAAGGGTATCACCTCTGTAGGAACTACAAAATAAGGCTTGCGTAGCAACACATGATTCTTATGCAGCTCAAAATAGACATGATGCATGCACATATACACATTTCAATTTTTGTTCACCAATAAATTAGCTTCAGACACAACATCAGTTCTAGCTCCATTATTTAATAGAATATTAACAGCTTCAATACTACCACTCTCAACAGCATGAAACAATGGAGTTATATTGTCCTATAATATAGCATAAAGTGACTGATAATTATTTGAATGAATTTACATTATCTTGAACATTCACATCATAATCTCCTCTCTTAATCCAAAACTCAATCATTTCAACATTACCAGATTCACCAGCACAATGTAATAGAGTTTTACCATCCTACATGAACAATGATTAAAAGAGTATACCACTACCATTTCAAAATCAAAACAAGACTGGCCAGACTCTTGAAAAATTAAGTAGAATTCTACTAACTTTAGACACTACATCAGTTCTAGCTCCATTAGCAAATAGAATATTAACAGCTTCAATACTACCACTCTTAACAGCATTAAACAAAGGAGTTCTGTCATCCTTAAATAAAACAGAAAATGATACAATTAAAAATGACTACCGTATACCGGTTTATTTTGGTGGTAAAATATTTTCGCAAACTTCGCGGTTTCTTGCTCGGTTGTGAAATTTCCCACCACAAAATTCTGCAATTCCATTGCCACGTGGTGCAGTCTGCAAGCTATTAGCAAAATTTAATTCCGTGAAATCTTAGAAATGAAAAATTTGCATAAATTTTCTACTGCGAAAATAAACCGGTATATGGTATTTTAATAACATTACTTCATCCACAGCATTCACATCAGCATTTCCTTTAGTTATTAATAATTCAATAATTTTAGCATTACCACTTTCACCAGCATAGTGTAATGGAGTGCTGCCATCATCCTATTACAAATAAACTTTAATTAATTTAATTTTGATACAAAAACTAAGAGAGAGAATAAATGTATTTTATTGATGAATGTGCACATATAGGTTAATGATTATGAGTCAATGGTTAATAGATATCACCTCTGGGACAATTAAATTTTGCGAGTTTGAGGATGAATAGAAAAACAACAAGTGTAACAGGGTAAAAAATATTCCTATAATTGATTTCACCACCTTGCAAGTACAACTTGGTCATTACTAAGACTTATAGAGGTTCTCTCTACCTTATAATGCTTCTAGAGAAGTCTTTAGACAGTATCTCTATGCTCTCTTGCTGTTAGAAAGCTCTTAGCTTTGTCATATGTGTAAGCCGCCATTTTGTTTGCCGTGACCACAACCACTCACGTATAGGAGCGTGGGCGGGTGT
>NW_003546386.1:39688-40763 GCF_000090795.2 Amphimedon queenslandica | reverse complement strand
TCATACTTAACTTATACTTAAGTACTATTATTAAAAGCATGTAAATGTACTTATACACATATTTTGTAAATATACTTGGACTTTACTTCAGCACTAAGGGCTTTTATTAAATAAACACCAAACATTAAAGGATACAAAATGTAGAATAAAATAAGCAAGCAAGCAGTTTACCGTACACATACCTGTAGTATAGCTGTAGAAACAGTCATTAAGCTGTATCCACATGCTGCTGCTGGACAGGAGTACAATCTTATTTTATTGACCATTTGCTTGAAATAAGCTCCTCACTTCTTCCCGTTTCATATCCACCATTTTATTTCACTGTGGCAACTGTGGCAATACCTGCTAATTAATAAGCATTATAAATAATGAATATTTTTGCTTTAATAAAGATCCCTTGCTAAGGCCACTCCAATCATAGTATCCCTGGGCAGGCGGTTTGTTTATTACCATTATTAATTTATTTATTATCACTTGTGTATAAACTGTGTAAATGACCAACTGCAATACTGTAGTTTGGGATGTACATATAGATCTATTCGTGGCTGCTAATATTCAAATTTTTTAACCATGACCAGCAATTACATCTATCATGCATGTAGATACCAGATGTGATACAATATTAAAGCAAAGCATCTTGATGCAGTGTTCTTGAGTTGTTCTTGTTATACTGTTACCAGCTAGCCCATGGTGTTTTTTGAAGCTGCTTTAACCAGTTCTTTTCAAAACTACTTTACTTGCCGTATCTTGGAACTCTCCATTCATTCCAGTTAGTGTTTACTGGCTTGGGTGTGGTTTTTGTCGTGACTGACTATAATCAGCAACAACTTGTAGCAAGGAGCTTGGAGGTAGAGGTTAATACAAGAAGCTAACAGAAACAGAACAAGTGGCTACCTCCACTAAAGCTGCTAAAGAATAAGAAATTAACTAAAGACTGTAAACACTCGGTCTTGTTGTCATAGCAATGCTCTAGTCTCACGTAGCCAGACCAAACCCTTCGTGCCCTCCCGGGAGGGTCTGGTCAACTGAGCATTCCTTCTTCGTTCTGCTTCACCCAAAACCGGGTGAACCGGAT
>NW_003546386.1:11960-38706 GCF_000090795.2 Amphimedon queenslandica | reverse complement strand
AAGCTGCCATCCATGGGCATAGATAATAGAGTAAATCTATGACATGAAGAGGGCGTTTAAGCCCCACCCTTTAACATATAGAATGCTTTACTCAGCATAAAACCAACAATTTACTCTATATACTTACCTTTACTAGAAGAGATTAAGTAAAATGAAGTACATAAATCATAAACACAGAAGTCAGTGTAGTCATAGTAACTAAAGAATAAAATTATTGATGTTTATTTAGAATAATTTCTCTCACTTGAAGCGAGTGGTGTCAGTAGATAGTCGTGTCTTTAGGCACGCACATCATCTTAATCTCATCACAAATCATCAGTCAGTAAGTACTGTCAGTAAGGCTCTTCCAGCTCCAGCCATTATAATATTACTGAGCATGCGCAGTTGGCTGCATCAAAATGGCGTCCAACCACTTGGTGAATCAACTGTGTACTTGAAAATAACGACGAGAAATCATTTTGGAGAATCTAAATGCCAAACCACACTGCACTAGCGTCCCTTAAGCGCAATAGAATGGTGCAAAAATTATCTTTCTAGGATAAAAACTGTAGGACTAATTCTTCCTTAACTGTGGAAGAAGAAGAACTTGAGAAGAAGGAGAAACCTGAACATTTGGTGCATGCAGGCATGCATCATGCATGCATTAATTCATTGCCGTAAAACTATCTTGTAGAAGCTTTTAACCTGTTTCAATAAAATTATAAAGGAAATCTTGACTGTCAGATAAGCTATAAAGAATTCCTGAAGATTTACACAGGCTCAATGCTTCTGGGATGGCAGCCATTTTGGGGGCGCGCTCGTCCAACTCAACCCTACATACCATGCGCTAGCGCTGGTAATAAAATTGACAGGACAGCTGATTCCATTATGTCGATTTTGTAGAGTAAAGGGTGAAAGTGTCTCTCACATTACCAGTGAGTGTTCAAAGCTAGCTCAAAGAGAGTATAAAAGAAGGCATGATGGCGTGGCTAAGTACTTACATTGGGAGCTGTGTGGGAAACATCAAGTTGCTAGAGGAAAAGATGGTATGGGCATGCACCAGAAGGTATTATGGAAAATGACTCAGTTAAGATTTTGTGGAATTTTATGATCCAATGTGATAATTACATCGAGCATAGGAAACCTGATATTGTGGTGATAGACAAGATCGAGAAGAAGTGTTTGATTATTGATGTGGCAATACCTGGAGACAATAGAATAATGAAGAAAGAAGAGGAAAAAGTAGAGAAGTATAAAGAGCTAAGACAGGAGATAATAAAATTATGGAAGATGAAGAAGGTGGTAGTGGTTCCAATTGTTATTAGAGCATTGGGTGCTGTAACATCTATAGACTTAATGAGTGGTTAGGAAAACTGGATATTTCAGTGAGAGTTGAGCATCTACAGAAAACTGCTTTGTTGGGGAGTTCCCACATTCTCCGAAGACATCTGAACGCTCCATGACTACTTACAATTATCTCAATTCATTTGTTATGAATAGATACTTTGTTCTGTTACCAACCTTACATTTTGTGTTGTTGTGCATTTTGAGAGATAATAACTAGACAATTGTAAAACAATGAAGGGGCGAGCCTAAGCAAGCAAAGCAATGTACATACAATAGATCTTGATCGATTTTTTTGTATTTTGTGTTACATTTCATTTAGTGGGATTTAGATTTTGTTTTGTCAGTTTTATTTATTTTTGATTGCATGATAGTTAGTTGATTGTATCCTGATAAACTAGTAATCAACACTACTCTATTAGGTAATAGCAAGTACATGCATATTTATACTTATCCAGCATATTTTTTAAAATTAAGTAGAATGTTATTTACTTCATCCACAACATCAGTTTTAGCTCCATTAGTTAATAGAATATCAACTACTTCAATACAGCCACTCTTAACAGCATTAAACAATGGAGTTCTGCTTTTCCTCTATTAATATATTATTAATAAAATGATAATTTTAATATCTTTAATCATTGAAAAATTGCCAACATCACATGCACATGTAATCACTTGATCTATACTTCAAAAATTTGCTGACTATTATGGTTTGTAACTACTTTGAAAGGCTTACTGTATCAGAACCAATATTAGGATCAGCTCCTTTCTCCAGCAAAAATTTGATAATATCAATATTATTCTTTTCAATGGCTCTAATAAGAGCAGTATCGCAATCAGATGCATACTATTATAACAAATTAATTATTACATTACATGCATGCAACAAACTTCAGTAACATTAGGATCAGCTCCTTTCTCCAGTAATAATTCAACAATATTAGAATTATTATCTTCAATGGCTAAAATAAGAGCAGGATTACCACCAGATGAATACTATTACAACAAATTAAACATTACAGTGCATGCATGTAGCAAAAAACCTCAGTAACATTAGGATCAGCACCTTTCTCCAGTAACAATTTAACAATATCAGTGTTATCATTTTTGATTGCTATAATAAGAGCAGTAGTACCACCAAATGATTGCTATTATAAAAATTAAATATTAAAGTTCATGTACAGCTACAAACCTCAGTAGCATTAGGATTAGCTCCAGCTTCAAGTAGACTAATAACCTCCTCAGGTTCAGTATGAGATTGCATAGACCTTATCAATTTTCTGTCCTAAATAATTTTAAAATGTAAATGATAGCTGCATAGGAATAGATCATACCAGACTTGAACTTTCAATTATAACTTCTTTCCCAATTGGTGGAACTCCTTGTTTAAGAGACAATTCTTGTGATGCACTAGCTTTACTTGCCTATAAAAATTAAATTCTAAAATCAAAGATTTTTAACAGATACCGTATAGCAGGAAATTTTCGTTGCCAAAAACTTTTGTTGTCTTTTCAAGAAGGCTTTACAAGATAATTTTGTTGATTTTATTTTCGTTTTGCCTAATATAAATTTTCACTACCACGCTCATTTAATTAGTACCACGTGTATGGTTTAAGATGGAAGAATGTCTATGGTTCAGTATGGTTCACTGTGGTTACCACATTTATAAAGACATTTGGAGCCCATCAGTTGGAGAAGAACTGCCTTTTGTGTCAATTCTGATAATGCCACAGATTGCTATGCCGTGGCTGTAGTGAAAGAGGATCTGTCATGGGTCAAATTTTCGTTAGATTAAATTTTCATTGTCTTAAAATTTCGTTCAAATTTTTGGGCCGACGAAACAAACGAAAATTAGCACCCAACGAAAATTTCCTGCTATACGGTACTGTAATGCTAGCAAGGTAAACATGCATGTCTTTTACAAGTAGCATTTGTCTCATTTGATGCATGTACAGACTGATGCAGTATATATACGGGAAGGTATTTCTCAAAATGTAAATGGACAAACTTTCTTGAGTAGCAAGGGTTTTATACAAGGAAAAGCACACAATTGAAATCAACAGGTCATTAATAATTTTAAATTGTAAATAGCTATTATAGTACTAGGTCATATACCAGACTAGAACTTTTAATTGAAACTTCTTTTTTAACTGGTGGAACCACCCTTTGTTTAAGAGAAACTTTTGAAACTAGTTTCTTTTTAGCAACAGATTTCAAATATGACTCTAAAAATAAATAAAATTAATTTAAAATAATTGATACATAAATCTCACCTTCCTCTAATTGTGGTAATTCAATTACTGTAACTCCTTTATCCTTCAGCTTTTTCAATTTCAATGGATTCTTCAAGTCTCTTATGACATCATCAAGAAAACAAGGTAGTATAGCATAAGTGATGATAACACAGTTCTCTCTTAGTTGTTTAAGAAGTGCATAATAAGACCATGAAAATGTACCAAGGGTTAAAACCCAGGACCAAACACTAGTAAAAAACCAAGGCTTCTCAAGACGAAAGGAAACATAAGGCAAACCAAGAGGAGCTGTAGGAGACAAATCAGATTGTTTCTCAAATAAAGGTATCAAATTTTGAAAGGAAGCTGCATTTAATAATTTGGCATATTCTTCTTCATATTCAAAAAGAAGTTGAATAATCCCATCATCATCTTTAACTAGTTCAGATAATTTCTTCAATAGCTTGTAGTTGAGGTAGCCAATGAAATCATATTTGCTTAGAAACTCAAAGAAGCTTTCAAAGTCATTAACCTTCTCAAGAATATCAATGCAGGGCATCAACTCAGATACAACATGTGCTTTTCTCTTTAAGCATTCTTTTATCAAGATTTTGGCATCTTTTACATCAATTTTTTGATGATCTTCAAGGGATTTTTTAACTCCAAGAACGAGAAAATCATATTTTCCTTGTAATTTATTAGCAATTTCTTGAAGCTCTGAAACTCGATCAATTTTGAGCTCTAGATTGCGCACACCTATACATTATACATTTACATAACCTATTCTGTTACAATGAAACTCTCCTTACCTGGATTGACAGTATCCAACTGCTGCACTGCATGCCCTATTAAAATAGAGAAATATTGTATTATGCCAATTCAGCTCATATCCCAGAACATCATGCATGATGGTGGCAGTGGCCTTGCAGGCAACTAAATGGTAGTAGAACAAAGATGGTTTTGGAGCTTTGTAACATGCATGCAATACTGCCTAAAAGACTTTTCCAAAAGGACTATTAAAGGTCGAGACAACTTATGTAAAATCTTAGTAATAACTAAATAAAATGATGCAAAAAAGATGATCAATGCAAAGTACATATGCTGAAACAATGATCATATAGGATATTCATCATGCATACAAAGGCCTCAATCTTATTGAGTCTATATTTGTTTTCACTGAGTATGTGTCTGCTATATGTGCTTCTATGCATCATCTACACAGGCTCACTTTCACTGGTAAGAGGTCTATCTGATATTTCATTTCTTGGCATAGCAAT
The DNA here is from genome assembly GCF_000090795.2 of Amphimedon queenslandica. Classification (NCBI taxonomy): domain Eukaryota; kingdom Metazoa; phylum Porifera; class Demospongiae; order Haplosclerida; family Niphatidae; genus Amphimedon; species Amphimedon queenslandica. Next base: position 33,872 of record NW_003546386.1, on the reverse strand, counting down.
ATCATCTATATAAAGAACTTAAAAATAAAAATTTATTACATCTTTTTTACTCTGTTTTTCTTCATCAATACCATCAGCTACAGCATTCTCTCCTATTCCTCTAAGAGCAGTTATCAATGTATTTATTGTTGGATTCTCCACACCATCAGCTTTACGCAACCAGCTAGCCAAACACTCTGTAAGACAACGATCAACTTGCCCTCTGTGTTCTTGTTCGATGCTAGTCAATTTGTTATGAGAAAGTAGAAGACTTAGACCAAGTCGATGATATGATGCTTTGTTGTAGTGATGCTTCTCAAGTAATGCAATTACTTCATGAAGATCTTTAATATCTGCATGCATTTAAGAGTCAAGCGTATATAAATATTGACAAGACCCTAATTCCTATACTGACCTAAGGTCCTTCCCCTCAGTCTCAGAATAGCAGGCCTGTGAACTGGTTCAGCCATTGTAAGGTTATGGCTTACTATTCACTAAATTCATAGCCTCACGTAGCCAGCCCTTCATGCATTGGTAGCATCAGCGCTTTTTATAATCTTAATTTTGTCAGTGGTGGGTGGTGCCATGGATCAAATCATAGATAATAGAGTAAATGAAATTCATTTACTCGATTATCTATGATCACATTAATTTTAACATAATCATGCGACTACACGCAAAAGTTAGTTAAATACAAATACTAAACCAGAGCATTATTTTTCTCTCGATAGATCAACACAGTTTTCATTGGTACAATCACATGCATGAGCTGCATGGTTATTGCTTTCTTCCACAGATCTCACTAATGTAATTTCTAAAACTCTGCATACATCATTTTCACATTACCAACTGTCTAGGTCTATAGAATTACAGAAGTTGGGTTGAGAGTAAGAAGCTATAACAAAAAGAATGACCAAAAAGGGGTGTTATTAGTAATTGGCAGATATTTTATTAGGCTAATTTGTAAAAATAAACCTATGTAGGATTTCCGACCATTAGGGATGCTTTGACAAGCAACTGAGGCCACAAACACTCTCCAAAAAATTACCAACAACTCGATGAAACATAGTACCACACCTCTTCATCTCCATCCTTTACAACAAAAGCAGTTACATAGCCACCAAACCTCTCTGTTATCCATTCTTCATCATAAAAATGTTAATGGCCTGAGTTATATTGATGACAATGCATGCAAAAATGTAAAAATCTTTTGGGTTAAAATATAGCCTTGCTTCAAGTAAGAACTTTTCACTGGCCTTCTCTCCATCAACAGTGCCAGTATAATCATTCATCAGTGTGTATCCTTCATGCTACCTGCGGTACCAGTCACCATGACAATTATATACAAGGTGTATGTTGATCACTCTCTATAGCATAACAGATGTCTTATCATCAAGGTGCTTCTGTAGGCCAGTAAGATAAGAGAGGAGACAAAAAAGGCTCAGAGAGAAAAAGAGAGTGACATTCAGTAGGCAATGGTTTGTCTGGTTGGGCTACTTCAATATTTCTAAAAAAGAGAATGTGAGATTGACTAGAGTGTGCCTGTAGTAAAAGAAAATGTTACTAGTTCAAGATTAGCCTTTTATTAGGTGGCCCTCTTCTCTTCCAAATGTTTACCAAGTCATTGCACAAAAACATGATCTTCCTATAAAAATTAGTAGCTACCATATAGCAGGTTTTTTCAAGGATAAAAAATTTCACAAAATTTTGAGGACTTTTAAAAAACTCATAAAATTAAATTCCATGAAAATCAATTTAATACAATACGAGATGGCAGAATAGTGGAAATTCGCAAATATTAATTTAGTAAACCTCCGGATACAGATTATTTGTTATCCTCAAAAAAATCCGCTATACTGTACATTATCTTAAAATAATGGGAGATGCGCTTTATGATTATTAAGAAAAAAAACAAATTAGAAATACCACTTATACATACAATATAAGTCTACTTACGTCACACAAAGTTAACATAATACAAATACAACACATAATATAGTTACTGGTATAATTATTGTAAGTATAATTGCATTGCATCATTGCATGCACTTACAATACATAATGCACAAGTACAGTGCACATAATATGACATAATACAACATATCCTCCTTTGCAGAAATTATAGATTGTAACGAGTGAAGTGATTACTACAAAGTTGATGTTATTTAATATTGATACTGTGTTAGTTTTAGCTGTTTTTGTTTATTGTTAGAACTGAGACTGAAAGTTGCTCTATAATAATCTTTATCTTTGTAACAATAAACATAAATTAGCTTTGATTCAACAGTTACTGTATATGTAAGTTAATAATAGATTATTGCTTATGTACACCAAGTAGAGGTTCCCATGGCCTTAACAACACATCAAAGTTGCTTCCAAGTTTCAACAAAACTATTATAATGGATAGTGGGCTTAAGGTATTAATGTAACCCAGCAGTACAGTCATATAAAACATATCTAACAGTCAAATTAACTAATATAACATGTACATGTAAGTAAAAGATAAGTTTAAAACAAAGTTTGCTAGGGGGTTAATACATGTAAGTGTACCCTAAATAGGCAAGAGGTGTGTCACATTTATCACTGTATTATCTCAATTACATGTACACGCCTGGGCATTTATTCTAAACACTAAACAGAGAAAAATCATGTAAAATAAACTAAAATGCCAAAACTTGGAATCAAACCTACATCCCACAACCTTGTGAACTCTAGATTATAAGTGAACAGTTAGGCTATTTGGAACAATCTAAATGCCATGGCTCATGCACTGGTTAGAATATGCATAATTATAGTTGTAATAATTAGTGATGGGCGTTAATTTGAGGAGATCATTCATTCAAGAAAATACAGTAATTATTTTAATTGGTAAACTCAAACTGTATGTGATAGAATTAGTAGTTTACTCACTATTAAGAAGTCAGGAAATTCAATTTGTGATTCACTCTCAAATTGTTCCCTTATCTGTGATTGTGTACCAACATCAAGATACACTGGACTAACCCACTCCGCCAACACCTCTAACTGGTTTGACAAGTCAAACAATTATTATGACAATGTTAATGAACTGGTTTACTTATAAGGAGATGTGCGGGGCAATGATGGCCCATGAAACCAGCCACTGATTGTTAGACAAGTCTTTGAAGCCGTCAGCACTTCAGATACCTAACACATGTGAGCGAGAGAATCTGATTGGTCAATTACATAATAGTGGCTTATCTTACTTGATGGAAAGAGGCTGGAGTGACTTCAAAGAATACAAGAGTTCCACAAAGGAACAATAGAATGGACTATCTGATGAGGCTGACCACACGGTCCACACTCTACATACATGTACTAAAATATTATTATTATGAATTAAAAATGTACATACCATCAGTATTGAATAAATCAAGTGCCCCTATAGAGTGAAGAGAATAAAGTATTAATGTCATATTTTGTCATACCATGTGGTACCTCAATTAGACAAATCTTCTGTATACATAAAGATTAAGTTGGAACTTTTTAATTTGGTAATTTTATGTACACAAGCATGCACATTAATGATTTGTAGTTTAATACTTAGCAGATTTAATCACAAATTGCCTATCGTCAAAATAAAACTCCACTACATTCAAGTGCTGCTACATGTATATGGTGAGTCTTACCACCATCTTTCTTCTCCCATGAAGGATCTACAAGATAGTATATGTATGCAATCCTTCTACCCTCCAGCTCATCATCATGACACAATAATACATCTCTACAAAGAGAGAGATCACTCTACATCATGTGAGGGTACATATCAGTCATGTGACCTGTGTAATCGTATTTAGCACAAGTTGCATCCACAGTCTTATACAGGTCAATACCAGTTAGCTCTCGTAATCATGGCAATACATCACTTAATAATAAATCCCTAGTAATTATAATAACGGAAAACACATACTGTATAGCTCGTAATCTTGGAGGATGTTTTGATAGCCATTCATCAAAATAAACCCATTATTTGCATGCTCAATGGCCACAAATTAAAACCCACCAATCACAAGAAGTTAGCAATTAGCCTGATTTTTCCACTTCCAAATTACCAGCCACACTGTATGTTCAAGTGTACAAAATGACAATAAAGTTTTGTCTTACCAAAATTGTTTTATTTAGCATTTTTAAGATCGATGTGGCTATAGAACAACAAATACCTTAGGGTGGGTATTAATTGCGCTCTTAAATTTTAGCATTTTAAAGGGGGTCCTGATTTAGCGAAATGTAATATTAGTGAAAATAGGCAGAAAATCAATGGTAAAACCCCCATTCAATAGCATATACCCCCCCCCGTAACACAACTCAAGACGCCCAATCTATACATTTAAGAGCAGAACACTTCATAGGACCACCCTATCTACTATTATCTTGTTACACATCTTGCCTATCTTGTGTACTTGTTTACACTTAATAACTATTATTAGCGACTGGTTGAATTAGTGATTTGAAGTACACTCGTTAAAATTAAGTGTCGCAATTAATACCCATCCTAAGGTAAATCAACAACAACAGCAACAATAATAACAATGATAATAATAACAAGGACAATAATAATAATAATTACTTCTTTGAGTTGTTGTTCTTGTCAAAAAATTTCAATTTTTAAGATCCGATACATAGCCCCTCCCATATCCGGTCTCTATGCCCTCACTAATGAAATCCTTAAGAGTCCAACACATGAATGGATCAAAAAAGACATTTGCAAACTCTAAATAAAGTTTTGAGTAGTGAAGAACATGCAAACTTAATCTTTACCTGATTCAAAAGGCTCCTTGTTCCTAAAAAATAATTATCATTAATTAAAATTAGTTAATTAGCCTAATAAATTTAATCGTCCCGCCCACCCACGTGCTAACCTGAGTCACCTCCGCGTTTTTCATAACTTTAAATGGCTTTCCTTCAGTATTGTTGAGCTCTGGGGCATTATTCTCTCTCCTCGCTTTCTTACTAGACTGACCAGGACCTGTTGTAGGCGCTAAGGCGGGGAACTCAACAGAAGCAGCAACATCATCGCCATCACGGCCCGTTTTGCCATCGTTTACTTTTGGATATCACCGTATACTGCGTTAAAATGGTGAGTGTGTGGTTTTAGGTGTATTTTATTATTATTTTGTTTTATTTCTAGTTGCCATTATCTTTATTAAAGGCAGCACAGGATAATCCTATGGTAAGGAAACATTTGAAATTAATTACATTTGGTGTGGTTATTGAACGTAAAATAAATTAAACGGTATATTGCAGCCATTTACATGTACATTAAAGAGTTAAATTCAAGCACCATAATAAAGTAATGGGTAATATTATCTTCCTCCTCCTTCACTCTGTTTCTCCATTAGCTGGTTGAGTTGAAGAATGGTGAGACGTATAATGGTCATTTGGTTAGTTGTGATAACTGGATGAACATACAACTGAAGGAAGTAATTTGCACATCAAGAGTGAGACCTTACATGTAACATATAATGATACATGTATATATATATATATTATATACATGTATTTATTTAAAATGCACAGTATGCCACTTCAATATTTCTCTGTACATCAAAGTGTGTGTGCTACATACATGTACTTGTAGTTGTATTAATAGAGTGTCAATGATATTTTAATGTTTATTGTGTCATACTGTAGGATGGTGACAGGTTTTGGAAGATGCCAGAGTGTTTCATAAGAGGCAGCATGATTAAATACTTAAGAATCCCTGATGAGGTACGTATAAAGCACATGTATTGTACATGAGTAATACAATATGTGTTAATATTTTAATATTGCAAATTTTTCATTAAAAAACCCAAAAATGTACATGTACATTTACAGTATCTACATTTACAAAAATCTCATATGGAATTCTAGTAATTGGCATATTTTAGGTGCTGATAATGTTAGAAATTGTGGTCAGAATCAGCTCAAACTTTCTACATAGCATAAAGACATCAATATATGTCAGAAAATGTAATAAAAATTTGGGGGTGATTTTGGAGCCGATTTTCACAAAAAGCATGGGCTATAGCCTTAGCTTTTTTGAAAAAATTGGCTTGTAATGCTCATAGCTCAAAAATTAATTTTGTTGGAAACAACTCAAACTCTCTTCATACTTGTAACATAAAGACATTAACATGTACATTGTACATGTACATGTATCAGAAAATGTAATAAAAGTTTGGGGTGATTTTGGAGCCCTTTTTCAGAAAATGCATGAGCTATAGCCTTTGCTTTTTCCCAAAATTGGCTTTTTTAAATGCCCATAACTCAAAAATTATTTGTTGAAAACAGTTTAAATTTTCTACATACATGTAAATAATAGAAATTCAGTGGTCTTGTTGGAGCAATTTTTTAAAAAAGAAATATATTTCCTTTTTTACAAATCTGTCTTTAGGTGATTGACAAGGTAAAGGAGGAAGCTTTTAAACCTCGTGGACCAAGACCAGGTGAGATAGAGGGAGAAAGACTCTTGTTGTGGAAAATTTTCTAATATTTTTACTATGTCTTGATTTCGTACTTGAAAGCTGAAAGTACATGTACATGTATGTATTGTTATAGTCTAATTAATCTTATATAAATACAATACATACAATTGCTCCTTTGACTAATTCAATGTTTTGGTACATGATTAGTACATGCATTAATTAGTAAATGTACTTGCATTATCATTATTGTTATTATTATTATTATATTTAATTATTTTATCTATTTATTCACAGGTGGTGGCCCCAGAAGAGGAGGAGGAGGAGGAAGAGGTAAGTATAATAATTTTTTTAATTAGGAAACTACCGTATACGTCCAAAATTTTCGAGGGTTCAAAATTTCGTGTTTTCAATGAAATTTGCTCAAAAGTTAATATTCGTGTGAGCTAATTTTTGTGTTCTGGCCATAGTCTACATACAATAGAATGGCATTAGAGGTGGTTTAAATTTCGTGGATTTAAAAAGAGCACGAAAATAACGAAATTTATTACACCTCGAAAATTAAGACGCGTACAGTATTTAATATCAAGTATTTATTGTACATGTACATGTATGTACATTGTACGTACTACATACTTGGCTTCTAGTTTGTACGCTAATGCCCATTATGACTTTATGTACATGTATCTGTAAGAGATATTAGAACTGTATTATTATTTTGTGGTTTGTAGAAAGGCATTACCTTAATACCGGCCTTGACACTAATTGTGCATATACATGTACATGTGAGAAAATTTTGAAGAATTATTTTTGTGATAGGGTAGAGTTCTCAGAATAATTATTATATACACATGCACATGTATATTTTAAGTATAATTTTTACTATGGTACATGTACATGTACAATGTACATGTAAGTAGTAAGGTTACTGAATAAAAGTGATATATTTATTTTCGTTTCTACACGTCATTGCATTTCAGTCCTTTGATCTCTGCCCCCCATAACAGACAAACATGTCTTAAAATTCCATTATAAGCCTCACAATGACTTCATAATTAATTTATCTCTGTGGGTGTTTTAATCTGGTATGCCCATACATTCATCTCTTCAAAGATATTGTTTGTTAGTCAGTGGCTTTCAACTATTAATCCTGTATGGTATGACATTACTGCTAAACGACATACACACATAGTACAGTCATTAGAACATTTATTAACATGTACATGTATATTATACATGTACATGTACATGTATAATACATGTATACATGCATGTACATGTATGTGTTTGCAATGTCAAGTATGTGCTCTCTTGTTTTTGTTGTAAGTCTCTCTCACGTTGTTCCACTTACTCAAATGTCAGTTGAATAGTGTAAATAAAGCACCCACAGAATCTGCCTAGTGATATTGTGTATAAAGGTATAGCACTTATTGTGTGATTTGGTAGCTATTAATTTGGTATGCAATCATCATTGTTGTTCTAATGTTTGCTGATGGTTGAGAGTTTTGATTGACATAGTTTGTATATTATTTTTTTAAGATTGAAAGAAATTTTTTTAAGTAATGCATTTCTTGTAACATTGCACAGAAAATGTATGCTTAATAGTAGAAGAGAAAGAGGGAGTAGTACATGTACTTAACTTATACATACATCATGTTCATGTAGCTAGAAATTTTTGTAGCTCAAAATGTCTGTGAATTTTGTGAATTTTGCGAATTTGGAATAATTATTGCAAAAATTGGTACACAAATTTATGACCTGCATGTACATGTCCATGTAACTAAATAAAAAGGCATTGTGAATTTGCAAAAATAAAATCCGGAAAAGCCACTCATGGCAAATAACACAATTTTCTAGCTATGGTATAAAGTAGTCTTTTATTGTTTGTTCAAGTACTGTGCATGTGATTGTGTACATTGGATGAGCTCATTAGCTAGTATCCTCCATAAGGTACTGTTGCTATTTCTTGTGGGCTATTTTGAGGCTTAAGATGTCATGGAAATTGATTGTTGTGGTTTCATTTGCACATCCTCACATGATCACTATGGACTATCATATACATATACATGTGTACATGTACATGTACAAACGCTAATTGGAAACTATGGAAACTAATGGACTCGTTAGGCCAGCCACTATTAGCCATGCATAAAAGTACATGTTAATTCGCACAATACATGTACATGTACTATTATTGCAATTATTATTATTGTTGTTGCATGTGATATGTACATGTTTGTCACATGTTTTTGACTAGCATGGAGATGCAAAAATTGAATATTAGTTTGAGTGCCCTGTGGGTTCATTATGATAATTGAATTGTTTGGTCTGACTTGATGTTTTTATCTTATTGGATTAGCTTGAGCCTTAGGCATTATTGGCAATTACACCTCATTTCCTTGTGGCCTTGTTTTTGTCTCTCATAACTCTCCCTCTTCTCTCTCTTATAAACAGTATTACTATGCAGTGCTGTGATTCGTTTATGATAGAATTCTGTTCGTTTAGCATATTGTAGTTAAGTACAGGTACCTAATGTAAATTAGACTTTTTGTTATCATAGATCTTCTTAGAACAAATTGCAAGTACAAGTGCCTTCTTAACCCTTTAACACCGATAGACGTACTTGTACGTCAATAACATGAGGGGGTGTAGTATAATTGTTATTTTCTTTTTTATTTATGGAAATATAACATTCTAGATAGCTTTAAAAGGTTCTCCTTTCATCTCTCTAACATATATAACATTGTCAAAGACTAAAAACAGAGTATATAGGTAGAAAAGTCCAGTAGCGCGACCCAAACTGTTCAAAATGATCAGCGGCCGAGGTAAGTCACCTAAAAAATGACACAACAACAAAAGACAGAATGTTTAGACTTACCTTTGGCTTGTGAAATCCTCTAGAAGTGAGTAGAAAAGGCGAGCGACTCGAGAGAGCTGCTTTGCCTAACATTTCAATGGAGAAAAGCGGTAGGTGTGGCCACATTTTGCTTAGCAACGGCTTAGCAACCATGGCTTCTCGACCAGTCACAGTGGTGTTTCTACTCGTAGCATCTTCTCCACTGACTTCTGCCTCTTCGTTCTTTCATATCCTGCCTACTAGGTCCTGCTTAACATGATACAACTCTCTCTTTCCCTTCGCCAAGTCCGTGTATTTGAGAAAAGCTTTGAGTATCTTTACAATAGACGCTGCATTGCTTTATGCCGCTTCATTTACTATTATACTTCTTCTATCTAAGGATGAACATCCCATAAAGGCTGCTAGCAAGTTTCAAGTCTCGAAGGACAAGATCTTGAGAGATATGCATTGCTAAACTAGTACCACCAGAAAATTATTTTTATTCCAAAAATTAATTTCGGTGTTAAAGGGTTAAAGATGTTCTTGTATTGTCTCTATACCAAAGCACATGTGCCTCTGAAATGAGGACATTTGTGGTACTGTGGGCCTAATGGAGTCATGGTGTCCTTAATAAAGGCTGAGATAGGACAGTACTATATAATGAGGGTGGTAGTATTGGTTCCCAGGGTAGACGGGTTTGTCTGCAGTGTCTGGTTGTGTTTAGGTGTGGCTAAACCATGCTTGTATACTACACATGTCATGAAATTATAAAGAGGAAATGGGAAGATAGAGGGTACAAAACAAAGAGAAACCTCATTTCTTTATACACACAGTTCATCAGGATCTCATTATTCATTAATGTTGTATTGGGATGTTCCTACCTATAGAGATGTTGGGTGCCTTGCCTGTATTATTATTATTATTATTATTATTATTATTATTATTATTATTATAAATGAACAAATGGAAGAACAGCAGTAGCAGTCACAAAATAATTTATAATAAGTTAAAATTTAAAATTTATATGAAATAAGTTAAAAATTAAGGATAGAAGGGTTAATAGGAGCATCATCTTCAATTAACATTGGTCTCAATCTGCTCCTAGTACCTCTCAGACAGAGGTCAGTCGCTCTCAAAAGTGCCATACTCATTTTGACCCGAAGCCAATGCACAACAACACTGTAGGGTCTTTCCCAATTAGAGGCCAGATGGTCACCCAGTCAGTCCAAGAATGTTTTTGTCTCTGAACTCATTAGGCCATCAACTGAAAAACAAAGTGGTGTAAAGCTGACATTATTATTATTATTATTATTATTATTATTATTATTACTATTATTATTATTATTATTATTATTATTATTATTATTATTATTGTTGTTGTTATTATTATTTATTATTATTATTTATTATTATTATCATGATGTGGTCCGAATCCATTATACTGAGGGTAAGGCTGAAGCCTCTCTAATTGCACTCATCAAAGACAGCCAGTGGTGGTTTGATGACAGATGCTCTCCTAATGGATGAATATTGATATCACTGTCGTCATAGTTACAGTGTATAGCTTAATGGCCCCATGCCTTATACATGTACATGTAGCTCTGATATGAATGTACATGTACATGTGTATGGTATGTGTCAACTTTATATGCCCTAGTACATGTTGGGTGTGTATTCATTATAATTGTTTTTAGATCCTTCTGCAGCTGTTCTCATGGCACATCTGTTTCTGTCCATGCCCTAGCTGGTTTGACTGGTACATTTAGTTTTGTTTTTGAAGTGGATACTGTGAATTGGCACAATTTTTATGAGTGTGTGTGTGTGAAGAAATTTGAACTAATTCTTAAGATTCTCAACGTTTCGTTTCAATTTAAAGTTCCGGTATTTAATATGTTTTCTGAATTCCATTGCAATTTTCCCTTTCTCTTTCTTTCACTCCTACACACACGCACTCTCTGACTTCACACTTGCTTGGTATGCCATGAACATTAAACTCTGGTATTTTAATGTCCCATCAATCTCTCATTGGTATGTGTACATTTATGCATATAGTGTACATGTGTGTTATGATTGTGTGTTGGTATGTGCATTTCTAGTAGTGATTCATTGTTTATATCAAAGTAGGCACTAATCTAATATATTGAGCATTTATTGTCATGTAATGTCTTCAATCGTTGGCTGTTTGTACGTTGGAATGTCAAGTGTCAGCTATTCATTAAGTATTGATTCATGACTAAAATGCAAAATAAATGCATGTAGAATGCAAACGTGTATTGATTATGGTGATGTGATGAGGGAAAATATGATTTAAGTTTAAAGAAAGGAAGACATTTTGTGTGTGTGTGTGTGTGCGTGCGTGCGTGTGTGTATAATTTATTGTTAAGCTTTGAGAGATAAACCTTTGTTCCTATAAAAGGAAGAAGTGGATTAGCAAAGAGAGAGTGTGAAAGGGAATAAAAGAACAAGTGAAAAAGAGACAAAAGAAGTAACTAACTAACCTAACCAATAGTATGAGCACTTATTAATGAGGCCAACAATGTACATGTACATATGTACTTGGTGAATATGATTATGAGTTGGTACAAGCCTATAAAAAGGTACATGTACATGTACCTTTGAATTGAGGGCACCTCTGTATTAAGGACAGATATTGCCCAATGGTTAGAGTATGAGAGTACCTACATGTACATGTACATGTGCAGTATCTACATGTACATACATGTACCTTTGAAATGAGGACACCTCTGTATTAAGGACAGGTAATGTGGGCTCACTCCTAATGGGGAGAGTACCTACTAGTATCTAGTACATGTGCAGTATCTACTTTGTACTTGCATGATATAATGTGTGTGTGTGTATGTATGGTCAGTGCCTGTGGGTAATAGTGTGTTGGTGTGTGTGTTGTGTTTTTGTGTGATTGTATCGTGTCATGTTCTGGTTTCTTTGATGAGTCTTTTATGTCATCGTTACAAATGAATTATTTGTTGGAGTGGTTGAAAACACTCCTTTCTATCTGCACTTCAATCTCTTTCTCCTTTTACCTACTATTGACTACATAATAATCCACCATACACTTGTACTTAATACTACTTACATTGTATATATGTGTGTGTGTCTATAATTGGCCATTACACTGTACATATACACATGATTCTGGAGTATCCTGTATTAACCACATGCTCTAGAGTTGTAGCTGTTGAAACTTGAACAGCTTGACACAATACTTACTGAGTGTTTTTTTTTGTCATTTTGAGAAGTGTATCTGTAGCTATATTACTGTCATCTTACCTTCATTTCTTGTCAAGAGTGTTGTACATGTATACCTTTTTAAAATTCTATTTTTGTTAAACTGGTTCCTTTTCTCTATCCCTTATCCTCCCTCCCTTTCTCATTATTATTGTAAAGCTATAGCTTATTCTATTACTGTCATCTTATTATTCTTATATTTCACTTCTTGTCAAAAAGTGTTATACATGTACATTATATGCATTTACATGTATACCTTTTTAAAATTCTATTTTTGTAAAATTGGTTCCTTCTTTTTCTATCCCTTTATTTCCATCCCTTTCTCACTATTATTGACTACATTGTGTGTACCTTCATTTTGTTTGTTATTATTATTATTTCTGTTCACTTCATTACTTTTCCTTCCCCCACATCTTCCTCCTACCTGAGTCACGTCTCACAAGCACAAATACATGTACATGTACTTATGTACGTACATGTACATGTACTGTATATGTACATGTACATGGCTCTGTTTGTTTTATTGGTTGTGAGGTATTTACTCGCTGACACCTCATTTGTGAGTAATTCAATAAACAGTTAGCTTCCAATTTGAGGTTGTTTGAGTGTTTTCAAAATAAAAAAATTGTTGTTTTGTCATTATTGATGAGTTCTTCGAACTCCTACATGTACTTATATACACTTAATTCTGCCCCCTCCTCTCTCTCTCTCACTACATCCCATTGTTTTGTGTATAATATTGTCTGGCTTGTCGCTCCTTTTGGTATATAGTTGCCATGCCTACCGACTGTGTATTTTATTCCCCAGATGTGATATGAATTTTAATTTCATTATGGCTCTACTTTTTGTACTAATTGACTGCCAATGCAGCTACCATCATGTCACATGTCATGCGTCTAATGCGTGCATCTGCTGTTATGCTTGTACAATGGGCATACATACATATGTACGTGTATAATTGAATTTTATGCACGTGTTACTATATTCATGAAAGTATGACATACATGTACATGTATATTGGATGCAGCAATTCTCTCCTTTCTCCCAACCTCTCTTCTTTCTGTCTTCATTTTTTTTAAACTTCCTTCCCCTCTCCCTCTCTTTTTCTCTCTCCCTCCCCCTCTCTCTCCCTCCCCCTCTCTCTCCTTCTCTTCCTCTCTGTTTATGCAGGCAATAGCCAGCACGCTCTGATATTTTATTATACTTTAATTATTTAATGATATCAATTTACAAATAGATAGACCGACAGTCGCCGCTTAGCATTCTCAATGTAATTAATGCTGTCACCGAATCTGCTCCATAATTGTATAATTTGCTAATGCAGCAACTAATTATACATGTATGCTCTTGTGTTTGTACTTCCCCTTTCTCTCTCTCTCTCTCTCCCCTCTTTTTCTCTCTCCTTTTCTCTCTCCTTTTCTCTCTATGTATACATGTACATGTACATGTATGCATCTATTACATCATATAATAATATTTATCTGTTTGTGTGCTTTCCCTCTCTTCCTCCTCAATTCTGTAGACTAAACATTACCACATAGTACAATACACTCATACCTGAGGTTGTCATCTTATTAGTTAACCTATTACCCCTGTATTTATTCCATTAATGGACCAATTGACGAACCTTATGTTGCTATTAATTGACAGATGAAGAATAATGCGATCAATATAAATATTGAGATATGACATTACTTCATAAACAGCTACATGCACATACCTCGTATGCATCAATGCCAAATACGCAAATGTAGGTCACGATTCATTCTGTTTATTTTGTAAACGTCTCTTCTTCTTTTTAGCCTACAATTGCCCACAGATTTCATACACAATTTTGCCTGCTCAATTAACCGCCTTTTTTGACAGACTTTATTTTAATTTACACTATACGGCAATAATTGAGTCTCGTTTCTTAAATACACCCAGCGAGCCTTTGACTTGAATTCTTAGACCTAATCTGTCTGTCGCCTTGAACGTGACCAGTGACCCCTTCGATATGTGAAGTATGTACTAGTAGAAATACTATCAGTGTACACATGTAGTTCCTCACTACCATTAATGGCTCTTGTTTCTTGGCATTATGTGTCGTATCTAATGAGTCTCAATGCTTTGTGTTCATTAGTTGAAGTTATGCAGACGCAAACAATGAAAGAAGTATGGAGACAGGGTGATGTCCTGTCCCTTTATTAAAAGATTACTGTAACCACAGAGTGTTGTTTATGCATGCTTTTTGAAGCTTTCACATGTTAGAAATTACCCTCTGATTAAAACCACATGAAAACTTAGTTTTTCTTAGTAAGTCTTTCAAGGTATGATGTGATATGCTCCATGTGTTATTGGGGAGTTAGTTTGTTTGATATACAGGCTAGTGGTTTCTCACATCTTGCCAGGGCCTGTGGAGATATTGATATTGTACTGATTCTGTATGCCTAACATTGTAGAGCCTCCCTTTATACTGATGGAGGGTGTGTATGTGAAGGGTATGTTGTGTATTATGTGCAGGAAGCAGGATTTAGCATAATTTTGTAATCCTATATGTAAAGTTGGGCTTCATTGCTATAGTAATCAGAACTGTAGAGATTGGAATTTTATTAATTCATCACTGCTTATATTTTATTGGGTAAAGCCCTTCCTGATGTGTATTTTTGTATGTATGTACATGTTTTTATGTATGTATGTATCTATATATGTGTGTATGTACATGTACATGTATGTATGTACGTGTATGTCCGTATGTATATGTGTGTGTGTTTGTGTATGTACCGTATTTCCTCAAATAGGGGCCTTACTCAAATAAGTGCCTATCACTAATATATTACCACTATAGATATGCATATTTGACCCAGTATTATGTGCACTTGTGTTTAGAGTGGTTCAAATAGCTTAATTGTTCAGCCTCTGTCTTCAGAACACAGAGTCGCTGGTTTCGTGATTTTGCCTCTGCTAAGCAATAAACGCCTAGGCCCTTATTTGAGGAAATACATTGCATGTATGCGTATGTCTGAGTGTGACTAGGAGTTGGAGCCCCTTAATGTTTTGCTTTCTTTATAGTATCATTGATTTCTTTTCTCTTTTTGACTTTCTCCTCTCTCTCTCTCTCTCTCTCTCTCTCTCTCTCTCTCTCATTCTCCTCTACCCATACATGTATTCCCTCTTCCGTCTCACACTCAACAGTATCAATTTCCTAATATCAATGTAATTGTGTGTTGATGTTTTGCATTATTTTGTTAAACGCTCGCCACAAGGCACACAAACATTGCATGAGGTAATACATGTACATGTACAATGTACAATGTATACAATGTATGTGTTTGTAACTGTGTGCGGTTTCTGGTTGAATATAAATATAAGCTGCTGTCATTAGTTCACAGTTATTAATATGTCACTCATTAAATATGCAGTCATAATGTTACAGCCCAGCAGTCAACATCCTTTCCATCTCACCCACCAGTCTGTCTGTTTCTCTCCCCCTCTCTCTCCCTCCCTCCCTCTCTCTCTCTCTCTCTCCCTTCTCTCTCTCTCTCTTCCTTCTCTCTTTGCTCACTCTTGTCTGCCCCAGTCTTTAATTTGCCACATGTAAGTGCTTGTCACATGCATACAAAAGCACATAGTTCCAATACTGATTAGTTTTAAGCATTTCTCTCACCAGCGTTTGTGTCTTGGTGCATGCTGGCTCTCTCACTGTATTTTTGATCTCTCTTCCTTCCTTTTACTGTTTGCACCTATAGCAATGATTGTTGATACACTGTCTGTGAACATTTAATATCTTTCACTCTTTTCTCTCTGTCTCTCTCTCTCTTTGTAGGTGGTGCCTCAAGAGGGAGAGGAGGTCGTCCTCGTGGCGGAGGTGGAGGTCACAAAAAATAACAAGAATGCCATTTCCTTACGTGCATTATTTAATTATACTCATGCAATTACAACCTTCCTCGATCTTTCTTAATTTTCCTTCTCTCACTTTCTCTCTCGTTATCAATGCATTATTCTAATAGTTATTACGTAAATATGTTGTGTGTATGTGCTACAATTTCTGCCATGACAACGACTGTGTTAATCCTTTTTTCCTTCCTTTGGATATTCTAATTGTCTCTTACCATATGCTATTGCCGTATAGTATACCTGACCTTGATCAGCTTCACTGCATGTACAACTCTGCCTGTTGCTTTTGACGTCAGATCTTTCATTGGAAAGGATTCCATTCTAATGATATGCTCATTTCTGATCTGCTTATGCAAGGAATGTCTGAAGCCGCTCAACGCCGTTGATTGGAAGCCCTTCCGGTGCAGTTTGTTTGTGCAGCTGCTAGCCTATATAAAGCACGTGTTTTGCTGCTATTTCGACAAGCAGAGACTCTCATTTGCAAGACAAGTGATTCAAATCATTTTTCAAGTCCTTCATCACACTTATATACCTCCAATAAAATGCAAGTGAAGTTTTATTGTGTAGTTTTGAATGCTAGCTAGTTCTGGCTTACATCATAGTGCTTCATTACAATTTTCTCTTAATTCTGCAGGATAGTACAAGTTTTTCCATGCTTGGTACTGCTAGTAAAGCTAGTGCTTCTCTCTGTTCTACTGCCATCAGCTACAGGATCATACCACTGCAGTAACAATGCCACTCAAGTAAGCACCACTGACTAGTGTACATCACTGCATGATAGTGTAAAGTAATGAAGGGCTAATATCAAAAATTAGATTTTTACAATCTTAATACAGTACTAATTCATTTATATTTTCCTCTTTTTCCTGTAGAATTCTTATTTGTGGCGTATTGAGGCATCCCCTCCAATCTACCTCTTTGGCACAATGCATGTTCCCTACAAGAAACTTTGGGATGATGTCCCTGATAATGTAAAGAGTGTTCTCAGCCTCTCGGAGCACCTCTGTGTAGAGCTACGCCTCACCGACTCAGAAACCTCAAAAAACCTTTCTGCGTGTCGATACCTTCCAAAAAATGAAACACTAGAGAGTGTACTCCCTGGAGGCCTCTATGTACGCGTGTTGAAGTACTTTGTCCGGATTCAGAACCAGTTCCCAAAGTGGTTGTTTGGTAATGCGAGTATCAACGGTCTCTCGAGGATAGAGAGTGATCGTCTCTTCCATGCTATGATTGGGAACTGGAACAGGCTCAGACCTGTGTGGCTCCTAATGCTCATCAGCTCTTTATCCAGAGAGAACGTCCAAGAGAGGAGCATTCCCCTTCTTGATGTGTTTCTAGATCGTGCTGCCGAGGGCATGGGAAAGAATGTAGAAGCAGTCGAAGTATACAAAGAGCAGTGTCGACCATTTAACAGACTTAATAATACAAAGGTGAGAATGTGCAATACAAGTACTACAATGATATATGCATATATACATGTAGTAAAATTTTTTACTCATAAGCCTTATAAATGCTAAGTAAACTCACTGCATCACTGCTGTATGCTATATGTCTGTGGGTCAGAGTTTATAGTATATGACTCTTTCAACCTTTACACACCTGTGTTTATAGGTGGCTAGTCAATGATGCTATTAATTACTTATTTTTAATTATGATTTTTAGCATATTGCGGTTTATGAGAGCAATTAGTTCAATTACTGTATCAGTATTCAAACATGTCTCCACCATGCATTCCAAGCCTTCATTACAAATTACTTTTCAACTATCAAATTAAATTTTAATATAGCTCATTAAAATTTAATTAATGTAATCTTTCCTAACTAATAGTCGTGTTGCATTTTATTATTTTCGTCCTTGTGATGCATGACTATGTAATGTATATACTAGTTTCTAATTGTTTGCATGCTTACTTGAGGCGTTGCTCTAATATTTGCATGCTCCCAGCCAAGCGTCATAATTCTTTAATCATTTATCACTATGGTAACTGGTTCATTAGATTAACCCTATCATTCCTCTTCTCTCCCTCCCTCCCTCTCTCCTTCTCTTTCTCTCTCATAGGTATTCGTCGCTTTAAGGAAACTCTTAGATTACCTTGAGCCGTTAGCCGATGGCCCTATATCGTCCACCGACTCAGACCTTGAGACCTACAACTGTGGCGACTTCAAGAGTCTAGTCTCAGCGAGGCCCATACTCCCACTCCCTAGCTCTTCAAAACTCCCAAACCTCACGTCAGAGGAGGCCGGAGATCTTGAGAGTATCAACGAGTTTCTCGTTAGTCAGATAGTTTATAGACGAAACAGACGAATGAGTAAAACGATTATGAGCCTTTTGAGTAGACAGAGAAATGAGACTTACCTCTTTGCCATTGGAGCAGGTGAGAACACTGTTTTATTTAATTTTACTATGCATGTGTGTACATGTACATGACAGGTATAAAATTTCATTTAAAAGTACACTGTTTGTCCATACCCCTGACCTCTCTTAGCTTTTGACTATCCTTTTGAGCTTTATTGAAAGCATTCCAGGCCCACTCTTCCTTTGCTACTTTCCCTGAGTGTGTAAATGTGTTCGATTGCAAACAGATGAAGCCTTGACAAAGCTGTGTATTGAGAGCACTGATTGACTTCTTTCAGCTAATGATTTTAATATTAGATTTAGTGACAATGTTACATTTTATTGCGTAATGAAATAGAAGAGAGAGTGAGAGATGAATAAGATGGTGAAAGGGAGAGAGAGAGAGAAAGGAAAAGGAGGAGTGAGGGAGAGAAGGATAAGATAGAGTAAAAGGGAGGAAGTGTGAATTTATAAGTGTGGCTGTGATATCCTCTTAGCATATTTTATGAACAGTAACCAAATGCAAAAACAGCCCATCAACACATTCACTAACTATGGCTGTATCCTCCTTCTGTGTACACATTTAGAATTTGGAGTATGTGGCCTTGATAGCTACCCTACACATGCACTCATAAGCACAGCTGTTTGGAATTAAATATTATCTCAGAATTGCATATATTGAATTAGAAGAGGGAATGGGTGTTTACGTGTCTGGCATTGATTAGTAATGCTTTGATTTGGTTTTTATGAATGAGGACTTCAAAGGCTGTGGGCATGTTGATATGAATAACATCATATCTAATGTACAGTACTTGTATTATGTAAGCCATCAAAACCTTTATATTCACTCAATGAATTCATCATAATACAGCCATAGGAATCAACCTGTTTACGAACTCTGTTTAATTATGACATTTTTCTTTCTTCAGGTCATTTTGTGGGTGAAAGGAATGTAGTACACATGCTGAAGAAGAAAGGCTACAGTGTAAATAGGCTATCAGTTACTGAGACTATTCCTGGGTAAGTAATAATGCACTACTCACATACTTAGCACTCTGGGTACCCTAGAATAGCATAGTGTTATATCTGTTATTACAATGGAACCTTTATAATAAGGACACCTCTATAATGAGGACATCTTGCAATATCCCATTTGTAATGCTGATATTTTAAAGGACAGGTAGTGTGGGCCCAATGGTGTCTATAACAAAGAGGCTACACTGTATACACTAGTATTACTAGTACATACTTGCGTTAGTGCATAAGAAAAATATTTATGCAAATGTCAAGCCAATGATGTGATCAATACACAGGAAAGTGTATTTAAGCAAATTTCCATACGTCAGTTTTCATTTGATGTAATTCACTCATCCCCTGGTGTGTGTGTGTGTGTATAGCACCTGGTCAGAGCATGAATGGAATGGCATTAAGATTGCATGACCTGAATGACTCACAGATTATATCCAAGACATCCAGGAGCCATTTTACATAATATTTAAAAATACATTTTACCGTATACGGTAACCCTAGTCCCTATTGAATGCTTTTGATTAGTTTTAGTTAGCGGTTGCCATGGCAACTATAATTTGTTAATTTGAAGAGATTGTTGTTGCCTTATGTGTTAAACGTTTTGTCGTCACGGCAACCTTTGTGTGTGGTGAGAAAAAGAATTTTAGCTTAATTGATAGGAATTTCATTTCTCTCTCTCTCTTGTAGTCCTCCACTTCCCAAAAACATTATATCTCTGGGTGATCCTTCATCGCAGCTTACCATATTAAATATATCCAGTACAATCCCAACTCTACCACCGAACAGACCATCTCATGTCCCTCCCACTCTCTCTCCTGAAACCATTGCCAGGATCATACAATCAGTTTTCAATAACACACAGTCAATGTAAGATAACAATTAATGTGAACAAATTGTATTATACTGTAATTATGCTTTTGTTAAGAGTTATGTGCATCCGAAATACATGTACTGTATTATAATAGTATGCTGCTTTTTTAAATTGCCTTCTCCTAATTTTTACTCTTTTTAATTTAATTCTATCTTTTTCAATAGATACACAGTTGACTCGGTTGAAGTCACACCCACCACTACATCTTTAAATTCAGCAACTGCATCAACCACTGTCGCCACACCCACCTCATCAGTGACTCCTCCCACTTCAAGCAGTAGTCAAACACGTAGTTTAACTATTAGTGATAGTCAAAGAACTAGTGATGATAGTGCATTCATTCCAAGTGCTTCATCAGGTTTAAGATATAATATAGGACTAGTTTGTGTAACTTTATTTTTTGTGTTGTTAATAATCACATCAGCTTTGTGATAGATTAAGATTATTTATTTATTGTATTATAATAATCTTCATAATATTCATGATTTAGAGTCTCATCAAATTGTTATTCTTATTTAAATTTTATTTATCCATTCTATTGTGTGTTCATGTATTATAATTACAGTGATCATCACTTTAAACATTCTAAAATTACTTTATTATCTCATATTAAAATTATTGAGATACTGTTATGCGTACTCAATAAATTTTGAAGTTTGTATTTCATAACAAAATTAAAAGATTTGATCAAAAATCAATGATGTTCAATAACTATTTCTGCTAAAATTTTCTACAAGCTTAGGACAATAAATTGGGATTTTTCTGGAGCCAGTTTTAAAAATTCTAATGTTTTTAAAATGCTTTGTCTTATCAATGTACCGTAAATGTTCAAATAAAAGCCCGGGCGTTTATTTCTTTCCAGGAGAAAAAATTTGCATAAAATAAAAAAAGAAAAAGTAAAACTGAGATTTGAACCCGGACCTCCAGGTTTAAGGCACTCAGGTTAACAAGTTAGGCCATTTGGGACACTCTTAAAGGGTAAGTCCGGTGTATTTTTGGTGAATTTTTTTTATTGGCTTAATATGATTGCCTGACCATAATAATGATGTATTCCAACTCCCATTCTCTAAAAAAATTTTTTCACTGAGATATGAGCCTTCAAAGATGCTCATTTTTATTACTTCCTGTCGGTGGGTGTGGCTAAACGTGACGTCACTAGAGGCATAGATGCAGATAACTCCATTCCTTTATAGGGGGAAATAATCCTTTATTCTCATGTCTAGTAATTTAATATCACTAATTTAAAGATTGGGATCATTAGCTTTCATTATTCCAAGCATGCAACTACAAAAAAAAGACTCAAAATAGCAAACAAGAAA
>NW_003546386.1:11104-11950 GCF_000090795.2 Amphimedon queenslandica | reverse complement strand
ATGCCTCTAGTGACGTCACGTTTAGCCACACCCACCGACAGGAAGTAATAAAAATGAGCATCTTTGAAGGCTCATATCTCAGTGAAAAAATTTTTTTAGAGAATGGGAGTTGGAATACATCATTATTATGGTCAGGCAATCATATTAAGCCAATAAAAAAAATTCACCAAAAATACACCGGACTTACCCTTTAAAATTGTAGTACCTATATTGAGTAAAATATACGTATCTATACTTGAAGATTCTTAGTACCAGGCGGCAGGCGTTTATTCAAGCCCGGCCTTTATTTGAACATTTACGGTAACTAGACTTAGCTTGCACTTTTACATAGCAGAAGCATTAAGAGTATAATAGATTTTAATGGTTGTGAATATTGACATTTAAACTCTAAAAGTTTTATCAAAATACTAAAGAACCAAAAAATCTTAATCAACTAGATCTAATAGGGTCACTCATTCTAAATTAATAGTTAAGTCTAAGGTTAACGATATCCAATAACCTTGATTCTTGCATATCGGTTTCCATTTATTGCTGGGCCAACATATTTTCCACACAGGATCCTGTTTTTACCGATAGGAACCCACAGATTATCAGAGTTGTATGACCAGTCATTGGAATTATAGCTATGCATATGAACATACTGCTTCATTGAAACATGAGAATAGACTTCAATTTCTCCTACAGCATCATTTGGATAACTAGATCCAGTAGCACCAACAGCATACACAAAAACCTCTGTAGCGTCCTGTGGCACACCTATAGCTGACAGGTTTATCTGTGATACTGTTCCTGGAGAGGCAGTGTTTATATTCGTATTTGATGTTGACAAACTTGTCCAGTTTAACT
>NW_003546386.1:7488-10929 GCF_000090795.2 Amphimedon queenslandica | reverse complement strand
AACTATTATTACTATCATAGTATAGTTTTACTCACATATGAAGGCAAAATTCCTTGAACTGGGGGAACAAATGCTGCTGTATTATTGTTAGATCTTTTGCCAACAGCAACTTTGTCAGCCTCATTGTTACAAGTGCAATTAGTCTACACAGAATCATCATTAGTCTTATATCATTAATTCAGTACAAACCTTATATAATTTGAATCCAATAGCAATGAGTGCTGCCAGCACTGCAATCAAGAGAACAGAAAGTACCATTAGCCAGATGAACATGCATTTGTTTTGAAACTTGGAAGTTTCAGATGACTTAGTTGCACGAGATGTGATCATAATACTTTCTCTATAAACCTGAATTTAAGATAATTTTTTCATGGGAATTGTTTATATAAAGGTATTAAAGTTGCTGCAAGTTTATATGCACTCTGCTATTCAGCCTATTGTGCTATAAATGACCCTTTGATAGATGACTAAGGAATGAGACCAGAAATATAGTTTTAGTCTCGGATACAACAGTCCAAATCAGAGTAATAAAGTGCCCATTCTAAAATGATTATTATAAAGAAATGGGACATTATCTACAATTTAGGGTGTAATGACTGAAATACCCTACAGTGTACTAGTTCCCATTCAACTAACTCTTATGAAGAGGCTTGCCTTTTTACCAGACCAGGTTGTTCAAAAAATAAAATTTGAATTATTATTTCTATAGAATCTATAGATCTAATATAAATGATAATTCAAATTAACCATGGCCAACTTGCAAAATTGAACAAAGCAATGTAGACTAAATACAAATCAGAACATTTTGTGGTACATGTAACATAGACTTACTTTATTATATCAGAAAAATCACTGTCTGCTAAATTTGCTTCGAGTTCGACAGTAAGTTAGTTTTAAAGTCTCTTATGAACCTTAGGTTGCTTGCAGCTATGGCCAGAGAGCTATGGCTATTTATAGAAAAATCAGCCACACCTTTGAGCTAGAGCGTGGGCGTATGACTTCCTGTTTGCAGTCATTTTACACCTTGAGGTGCTAACCAAGTGTCAAAAAATTTGTTTCTTGCTTTGTTACAGGTGCTAAATGCAAAATAAAATTATTTATTCACAATAAGTGTGCCTCCAGTTCAATGATAGTCGTAATAGTCATCATAATCATCATAATAGTCTTCATAGTCACTATTATATTCATCAGATCCATACTCATCCTCCTCCTCATAATCACGAGTAGTCCTGTCATAATAGTCTCCAGAATGAGGAAAATAATGGACAGTAGTTGAAGCTAGAGAATGAGTTGGTCCTAGCACAGAAGGCTCATCGGGGCTCATCCATATTAAATTACAGCTATTTTATTCAATTAATTTATCTAGTAAGCTCTGTATGGTCTTATTGCCTCTGTATCTAGCATTAACAACAATGCAATCAATGTTCTCTGAGAGAGACAGGCCCATGAACTTGCACCTATATTTAGTAATAAAGACAAAACAGTAATATAATGGTAATGTTTTAGTGTCACCCACATACTTCCTCATAGTGTGTTATAATTGTTGATTGAAGGTGAAGCTTACGATGAGTGGCTACATCAAGAATCTGTTGTAAAGGCCTAAAGGGAAGAGAAGTAGGTGATTATTTGCTTTATAATAATACTATTATACCATCAATATTCATCAAACAAAAAATGTAATACATAGTCTTGCCAGGCCAGCCTGAATACATAAAAAATTACAATATTTATACAAAGAAAATTTGTCAGAATCACTTCTACATAGTATCATGAGTTCATAATGGACTCCAGATAGTTTCAGTATATCAATTATGTATCAGAAACTGTAATAAAAATTGCGGATGATCTTTGAGCTAACTTTTGGGAAAAGCATGTGCTATAGCCTTTGTTATTTTTTAAATTGGCTCATTCTTAAATCTTCATTCTCAATTTGTCAGAAACACTTCGAACATAGCACAAGTACAGCAATTTGTATGAAAAATGTAATAAAAATTGAGAGTGATTTTAGACCCAATTTTTGGGGCTATAGCCTTTGTTATTTTTAGAAAATTTTCTGATTTTTTTAAGTGGCCATAATTTGTAAAATATTTGTCACAAATACCTCAAACTTTGTACATAGCTTAAGTACATCAATATGTATCAGAAACTGTAATAAAAATTGGGGTAATTTCAGAGCCTTTTTTTGTAATAATAATTTCATGCTTTCCTTCCTAACATTTTCTACTCAAGTAATTCACTCAAGAATGAATAGAGACTTTAAAAACCTTGGTCCCCCATGACTATTGCTACAATACAACAGTAACGGTACTGTAATACTTATACTGCCACACACACACACACACACACACACACACACAGAGTATTACATACCCTTGCTCTAATTAATCTAATCTAGTCTAATCTAACTGGATCTAATATTCAATAGAGAAAACAATAGAATGGGATTTACTTCACATCACATCAACTCATTGATTCCAAACATCACAGTTTAGTTGTTGATAAAAAATTGAATTTCTGGTAATTCTGTAGATCTATGCATCACAGCTTTATTTATGCATCATTTTTTAGCAATCGTCAAAAATGGTAATTATAATGATTCATCCCTTAATATTGACTGTTACAATAATAAAGTAAAAGATTCTCACTAAGCTCATTAAAGACTATCATTAATTATAATTAGTGGTCAAACTCTTTTATTAGTGCACAAACACAATTATAAATATCATTAAAGATTCCACCCACTATGAATATTATATTTCCTGTGAAAAGTTGATACACCAGCTTTATTCATAATTCCCTCATTGCCTAAGGCATCACCATTGACTATACACATAGTTAATATTGATCAATATACCGTATAGCGGAAAATTTTTGTGGCCCAAAATTTTCGTGGATTTCGTGTTTTTTCAAAACCCACGAAAATAAAATCCGCGAAAATCGATTTTATACGGTTTAAGATGGCCGAATTGTAGAAAACCACGAAAATTAAAGCCACAAAATTGATTTTTGGATGAATCCACGAAAATTTTGGGCCACGAAAATTTTCCACTGTACGGTATTGAATATAGACCACCCAGAGTGAGAATTGCTTGCATGGGAAGACTATTACGGTTGCAAGGCGTGGTTTACAATGAAATAAATTCCGGACGCCATTTTGGTTGGCAACTTTCAATGGAGAGCAAACGGGACAACATAAAAACAAACCTGTATTAAGAATTCTGGAGCGAATTTGACCAAATCTTTCACAGGATAAGCTTAAAGGTAGCTATTCTTTCTTATAACAAGCACTTTTTAGCTTTTGAAAGAGCTACAGCAGGTAAAGTGAGGTATTTTCTTCGTGCCTCCATTGACTTCCTTAACAAACTTGCCAACCAAAATGGCAGCCAAATGAGCCAATTAGGTATGACGCGTGGGCGGATACCTTATATAAAATTAATGAAA
>NW_003546386.1:1690-7478 GCF_000090795.2 Amphimedon queenslandica | reverse complement strand
GGTATCCGCCCACGCGTCATACCTAATTGGCTGCCATTTTGGTTGGCAAGTTTATTAAGGAAGTCAATGGAGGCATAAAGAAAATCCCTCACTTACCTGCTGTAGCTCTGTCAATAGCTAAAAAAAACGCTTGTTATAAGAAAGAACAACTGCCTCTAAGCTTCTCCTGTCAAGGATTTGGTCAAATTTGCTCCAGAATTCTTAATACATACAGGCTTGTTTTTATGTCGGCCCGTTTGTTCTCCATTGAAAGTTGCCAACCAAAATGGCGGCCGGAATTTAGTTCATCCTAAACCACGCCTTACAACCGTAAAAATTTCTAATAATTTCTCCTACGCATTTAATTCTCGCCTAAGGTGGTCTATTGCAACACAGCAACACAACAATTTATCTTAATAGCAACTTATAGTTAATAGTGTTGTTCTATTTGAGTTGACTATTGTTAAATTTCAAGCAAGAGATGAGCTGTGAAGATGGAGTACCAGAAGATAAAGTAAGCATAGTACACTGAAAAATAATCATAATAATATAATAATTTCTTCAATAGGAAATTTATGAAATGAAACAAGAGGTTATACAAGCTTGGGTAAAAGCACTAATATTGCCTTTTAATATTTTAGCTACACTAATCGCGTATGGGGCATTGCTGGAAACAGGAGAGTTCATTGAAAGCAGTCAAATGCTCACATATATTCTCTTTCTGGGATATGGTGGACTTATTCTCGGTTTTTCTGTAGAAACAATGGTAGTCTTTGGTATGGCTTATCGTGACAAATGTAAAGTTTTTGAACAAATATTCTGGTTTATTTTGGAAGTTGTCCTGGCTGCTGGTGCATCTGTTGCATACTTTGTGGGAGATAACATGAATATCATGAATGATGCTGAAACTAGTAATGATAGCGAAGAAGTAGATCTAACTGTAATATCAATTCTAATACTCATTGGTGCAAAGTTAGGATTCAAAATTATTCCACATTTAGTAAAATGTGGAAAAAGTTTTAGTAAAGCTACATGTATGCACATGAACAAGACAAAAATTAATGATTCTTACTCTCCTGACAAAAACAATAATTCACCAAATGAAGTACAATTTTACGAATCATTGTTCTATGCAGTAATATTAACCATGGCTGTTGTTCCAGAGGTTGATACAACCTATACCATACTCTATAATCTCGTTAGTCTAACAACCAATATGTGTCGCACAAGGAAATATAATGTGCTGTGGGTAATATATGGCGGAATAATGTTTATTGTTATGCTAGAAATTATATATGGAGTCTCTGAAGCATTTATAAAAGGCAAACAAAGGAATAAAAATACCAAGGGCAGGCTATATAATATTTTTTTATCTATTATAGCAGTGTTAGCAATAGTAAGCAATGGGTTTTTCTTTGTTGCTGACAATGAATTACCACTAGACTGCACATCACCTTTCAACATCATGACGCATACAAGGGCTAACTATAAGCTTAGAGTAGCATTTTTAACAGTTTCATTAGCATTTTCATTGGTTATACTAGTCATTGGAATAAGTAGCTGGTCATACTTTCTTTATCAATATTACTTGTACAAAAAATCAAAACCTGGCCCAAGTAACTCACCTAAAGGAGAAACCGTGGAATTACAGGGCAAAGTAGCATTGAAGAAACCAACACAGAAAACTTTGAGCACTCCAATGTAAGTCTTGTTGACTCAGGTGCTGAAAGACTGTAATTAATAGTAAAACTTATTATTCCCAATTTCATTGCCAATGAAGTGTCATGCATAGCTTATATTTTTTACACAAATTTAGTTTTTGTAGTTACTAGACTAGTTACATCCTTTATGGTATCATAATATTTTGAGTTTTAATTTAAATTCAATTAAAATTAATTATTACATTTATTAGTGTTAAAGTATGATCTTACCCCAGCTTGAAGGACCTCCTCTCAGAACTTAAGGAAGAGTTGATACTTGATACCCTGCAGAGCTGCTTGAACTCTCGGTCATAACAACTAGCTAGATTTATACCAAGTGAGACTGTGAGAGGGCAAATGACTGATCTAGATGTGGGCATCGTTAGATATAACCACTAGCTGCTCCAATACAATGTAGCCTTGAATTATATTTACTGAACATGTACATGGATGGTGTCATTGTTTATTATTAACTGAGCAAGGGTTTCATTAAGAGAATCTAAACTACTCCCCTATTCAAAAATTTGAAAAGTTATCGATCATATTAAGGAATGCAGACGCTGGATACAGTGTCAGTGCTACCTTTATAAAGCATGCAGTAGGAAAAATTCATCGTGGGTTGCACACAATAAATAACCAGCCACACCTGTGAACCAAAGCGTGGGCGTGTCGCTTCCTGTTAGCACATTGCTTTAGCAAGTTTACACCTCAAGGTGCTAGCCAGAGTGTCAAAAATCTGCTTCTTGCTTTACTATAAGTGCTAAATTCAAAATAAAATGTATTTTATACAAAATAAGTGTGCCTCCAGGCTCCAGTTCAATAATAGTCATCATAATCATCATAATAGTCTTCATAGTCACTATCATATTCATCAGATCCATACTCATCCTCCTCCTCATAATCACGAGTAGTCCCATCATAATAGTCTCCAGAATGAGGAACATAATGGACAGCAGTTGAAGCTAAAGAATGAGTTGGTCCTACTGTAGAAGACTCATCGGAGCTCATCCATATTAAATTACAGTTATTTTTCTCAATGAATTTATCCAGTAAGCTCTCTATGGTCTTATTGCCTCTGTATCTAGCATTAACAACAATGCAATCAATGTTCTCTGAGAGAGAGACAGGCCCATGGACTTGCACCTATATTTAATAGTAGAGATAAAACAGTATTTAATGATAATAGTTATTTTAGTATCACCCACTTACTTCCTTATAGTGTGTTATCATTGTTGATTGAAGGTAAAGCTTACGATGAGTGGCAACATCAAGAATCTGTAGTAAAGGGAGAGAAGTAGGTGACTAGTTGCTCTATAACTACCACATAGCAGGAAATTTTGGAGGGAGTTAAATTTGGCGAATGGCTAAATTTTGGTGATTGGCAATTTTTAATTTGGCAAATTGTGGCCAAGTGCTATTGAGCATGCGCATAATGGCTCAAAATGGCAGGTTTTTATTTTTGTGAATGGCTATCAAGACACCAAATTCGCCAAATTTAGCTACCTCCAAAATTTCATTCATACGGTAATATATGATAAAGAATCAAAAAGGAAATGCATAAACCACCCTAGGCGTGAATTGGAAAAGTTATAAATTTCATTAATTTTATACACGGTATCTGCCCACACATCATAATTAGCTGCCATTTTGGTTGGCAAGTTTATTATGGAAGTCAATGGAGGCACGAAGAAAATGCCTCACTGACCTGCTGTAGCTCTATCAATAGCTAAAAAGCGCTTGTTACATGAAAGAACAGCTGCCTCTAAGCTTTTCTGTCAAGGATTTGGTCAAATTTGCTCCAGAATTCTTAATACAGGTCTGTTTTTATGTCAGCCCGTTTGTTCTCCATTGAAAGTTGCCAACCAAAATGGCGGCCGAAATTTATTTCATCCTAAACCACGCCTTACAACTGTAAAAATTTCTAATAATCTTCTTACGCATTCAATTCTCACCTAGGGTGGTCTATAATAATGTAATACACAAACATTAGAAATTGCAATGTCTAGTGCATGTACATGCTTACAGCTTTTAGTTCATTGTCTGAATATTCATTGAGTACATTACCATAATGCTCACAGCAGGATAGCTTCACACTTGATGAAGAAGTGTCCATTGAAGCAAAAGTGGTACGTAAACGAACTTTCTTTAACTAAAATAAAAATACTAAAATTTAAAAATATTCTATTTACCAGCAATCTAATTAACATTGGCAATCATAATCAATAATGCGAGTATAAATGATGCAAGAGAGAGTCTACTTGTAAGAATGAGTCTCCATAAGAGTAACAGCATCTCACACCTTGAGGATCTCCAACGATATTCAACACTCCATATTTAACCCTCTCAGCAGGTGGGCTATCGTGATAAATTCTATTAAATATGTTGTCCTACAAAATACATGCACATGTAAGTTTAAATTTATAGGTTTTAGTTTTAGCCATTTATGTAAAAAAACCTTAACTCAAAAGCTATTTGTCAGAATCACTACTGTATAACATACATGTAGTGTATCAATATATCAGAAAATGTAATAAAATTGTGGTGATAAAATTGGCTCATTTTTAAAATGGTTGTAACTCAAAAAATATTTGTCTAAAACATCTCGGACTTTCTACATAGCATAAGTACCAGACATGGGGTCAAGCACTAGGAAATGTGCTTAAACACAAACACAAGCACTTAAATGTGTTAGAAGTACCAGCACAAGCACAATCTATAGCTTTAACATAAGTGCTTAAGTACAAGAACAAGCATTTTTCAGAGTGTTTAATTACATTAATAAGTACTAGATATTCAATAAGTGTAAAAATTAAGTAAAATTACAATTATAGTTAATTTACTATTGCACCTAATAAACACTAACTCTGTGAATTGGTCATAATAAATGGAAACAGCAGAGAGCTTTGGAGTGATACCACTAATGGTGATGCCATTACCATTCTTCAAGCTAACACACAATCACACAATGTGCTACGAAACTTGTATACTGCATGTACATGTACATGTAGTAGTACATGTAGATGTACATGCACATGTACATGTAGTGGTACATGTACATGTACATGACATCAACATATAGATTTACATGTAAAAAAATCCATGTAGATGTACCATGTAGATGTAGATGTAGATGTAGATGTACATATACATATACATTATTCGTGTGTAATTTTTGCTATGCTTAAAAGCACTTTTGTAAATTTGTAAAAGTAATTAAGTACAAGTACAAAGTACATAGATTACCGTAGGTCGGGTTATATTGAAAAGGTACTTGTAAGCAGCACTAAATACTTTGAAAGCTGTGCTTATTTGTACTTAAGTACAAGCACTACTTGACCCCATGCCTGATAAGTACATCAATGTGTATCAGAAAATGTAATAAAATTGGGGATAATTTTTGAGTCAATTTCAAAAAAAGCATGGGCTGCAATAGCCTTTGCTGTTTCTTTTAAAATGGCTCGTTTTAAAATTAGTCATAACTCAAAAAAATTCTTATTGGAATCAACTCAAACTTTTACACAACATAAGGACATTAATGTGTATCAGAAAATGTAAGAAAAATTGGAGTCATTTTTAGCCATTTTTTGAAAAAACCATGGGCTATAGCCTTGGATATATTTTCCAAAAATTGGCCTGTTTTTTAAAATAGCCATAATTCAAAAAATATTTGTCGGAAACACCTCAAACTTTCTATACAATTAGTATGTAACAGAAAATGTAATAATAATTTTGGAGCCAATTTTTGAAAAAAAGGATTTTGAAAAAACCTATATTATGTTTCATGTGAATACATGAAATTAAAGTCCATTTGTGTTCACCTGAGTCCTTGTTTTCTTGTTATAACTTTTGACTTACAAGTTCTATTGTAAAAATAAACATACCAGTGCATTCCTCTCCTTTTGCCACATCTATTGTACTACTTAAGAAGCAGCTTTAGCTCTTTAACTCCAAGTTGGTTGTATAACCCATGCAGAAAGTACAGCCATACTTTTCACAATATTATTGCATTGTGTTAATTATTGGGTGGGGTTTCTAATCACTTCCTGGGCTCAGGTGAATGCAAATGGACTATAGTTACAAGAGTATTACTCTTTACCTCCCATGAGCGT
>NW_003546386.1:0-1680 GCF_000090795.2 Amphimedon queenslandica | reverse complement strand
CAAGTTTATTATGGAAGTCAATGGAGGCACGAAGAAAATGCCTCACTGACCTGCTGTAGCTCTATCAATAGCTAAAAAGCGCTTGTTACATGAAAGAACAGCTGCCTCTAAGCTTTTCTGTCAAGGATTTGGTCAAATTTGCTCCAGAATTCTTAATACAGGTCTGTTTTTATGTCAGCCCGTTTGTTCTCCATTGAAAGTTGCCAACCAAAATGGCGGCCGAAATTTATTTCATCCTAAACCACGCCTTACAACTGTAAAAATTTCTAATAATCTTCTTACGCATTCAATTCTCACCTAGGGTGGTCTATAATAATGTAATAGACAAACATTAGAAATTGCAACGTCTAGTGCATGTACATGCTTACAGCTTTTAGTTCATTGTCTGAATATTCATTGAGTACATTACCATAATGCTCACAGCAGGATAGCTTCACACTTGATGAAGAAGTGTCCATTGAAGCAAAAGTGGTACGTAAACGCACTTTCTTTAACTAAAATAAAAATACCACAATTTTAAAATATTCTATTTATTGGCAATCTAATACATTGGCAGTCATGAATATAATGAGTATAAATGATGTAAGAGAGAGTCTACTTGTAAGAATGAGTCTCCATAAGAGTAACAGCATCTCACACCTTGAGGATCTCCAACGATATTCAACACTCCATATTTAACCCTCTCAGCAGGTGGGCTATCGTGATAAATTCTATTAAATATGTTGTCCTACAAAATACATGCACATGTAAGTTTAAGTTGATAGGTTTTAGTTTTAGCCATTTATATAGAAAAACCCATAACTCAAAAACTATTTGTCAGAATCACTACTGTATAACATACATGTACATGTAGTGTATCAATATATCAGAAAATGTAATACAATTGTAGTGATAAAATTGGCTCATTTTTAAAATCGCTGTAACTCAAAAAATATTTGTCTAAAACATCTCGGACTTTCTACATAGCATAAGTACCAGACATGGGGTCCAGCACTAGGAAATGTGCTTAAACACAAACACAAGCACTTAAATGTGTTAGAAGTACTAGCACAAGCACAATCTATAGCTTTAACATAAGTGCTTAAGTACAAGAACAAGCATTTTTCAGAGTGTTTAATTACATTAATAAGTACTAGATATTCAATTAGTGTAAAAATAAAGTAAAATTACAATTATAGTTAATTTACTATATGAATTGTTCATAATAAATGGAAACAGCAGGGAGCTTTGGAGTGATACCACTAATGGTGATGCCATTACCATTCTTCAAGCTAACACACAATCACACAATGTGCTACGAAACTTGTATACTACATGTACATGTACATGTAGTGGTAGATGTACATGTAGATGTACATGCACACGTACATGTAGTGGTACATGTACATGACATCAACATATAGATTTACATGTAGATGTACCATGTAGATGTAGATGTACATGTACATGTACACTATTCGTGTGTAATTTTTGCTATGATTAAAAGCACTTTTGTAAATTTGTAAAAGTAATTAAGTACAAGTACAAAGTACATAGATTACCGTAGGTCGGGTTATATTGAAAAGGTACTTGTAAGCAGCACTAAGTACTTTGAAAGCTGTGCTTATTTGTACTTAAGTACAAGCACCAAGTGCTTGACCCCATGCCTGATAAGTACATCAATGTGTATCAGAAAATGTC
>NW_003546385.1:209632-210877 GCF_000090795.2 Amphimedon queenslandica | reverse complement strand
GCATAGAGATATCAAGAAAACTTTACTATGAATGCACTGCATGTGATGGATATGAGCCTCATTACATTTCTCCTGCTTCGGGTCAGACGGCTAACTTGCCTTTTTGTTGTCAGAAAAGGAAAAATTATCGACAACCGACTCCTGAGGAATCTTATTGGTTTCCCAAAGAAGAGCAGACAGCTGAAAATGTAAAAATGCAAATATCAAATTATTATTGACATAATGATTCTTTACAGGTACCTGTCACTATTAGTGAAAAGGAAATGGCAGTAATATCGAAGAGAGTTGGTGACAAAGCTGATACTCTTGCTGCATGCATGGAAATGCTTCTGAAGTTTAAGGCTCTCCAGCAAAGTCCAGCTCATAGTAATAATCCAATGCTTCATTTGCTTTATGAGTGGAAAATTGGTGGTGGATATAGAGAAGACTTGATTGAAGCTCTTAAATGTGCTGATCTTCATCAGCTAGCTGATCAGTAAGTGTTTGTACAATTTGATTGTTATTATTCTATTAATAGAGTTAAAGTCTCCGACTATAGACCTGCCAGTGGTGTAAGTTTGACTGTATGATTCATT
Organism: Amphimedon queenslandica; assembly: GCF_000090795.2. Taxonomy (NCBI): domain Eukaryota; kingdom Metazoa; phylum Porifera; class Demospongiae; order Haplosclerida; family Niphatidae; genus Amphimedon; species Amphimedon queenslandica. The sequence goes on along the minus strand of NW_003546385.1, from coordinate 210,302 downwards.
TTAAAAAAAGATATTAATGTAGTTTGCTAATAAGAATATATTGTTATTTATAATTTTAGCATTCTATAAAATTGAATTAACAATTGTAACAGACGCTCCAACTATCTGTTAACCAAACTTTATTCTTAATCAACACGAAACTCACAACTAAAACACAACTAACACAACACACTTATATAGATATTATAAATGTCCAGAAGGTTCTATAACATACAAGAATACTTTACATGATTGTTCTAGAATACACTTGAATAAACACATAATATATAATTACAATAGTACACAGAGAGTTCCGGATCCATCTAGAAACAACTTCTTACATTTCCTCCCTTCCCCTCTGGCACGAAGTGCTCTTCCTCTCCAATCTAGAAAGTGCATCTGCATTTGCATTTGCTACCCCTTTCCGATGTTGTATAGTGAAATTATATGGTTGCAGAATCAAACTCCATCTAGTCAATCTTGCATTCTTCTCTTTAAACTTGTGTAGCCATTGAAGAGCTCTATGATCCGTTTGAATAATAAAAGATCTCCCTATGAGATATGCACTGAAATGCTTGATGGCTAGAATAATAGCTAAGCACTCTTTTTCGACTGTCGAGTATGCTTGTTCTCTCGGGAGTAGCTTTTTACTAAAATAAGCAACTGGTCCCTCATCTAAATTCTCCTCTCC
>NW_003546385.1:207079-208832 GCF_000090795.2 Amphimedon queenslandica | reverse complement strand
CTGCTTAGCTTGCACTGCTCTTGCATTCTCCTTCACAATTTCTCTTGCAGATTCCATCCGTTCTCGCGTATCCATCACAAAACTCAGTATATCTGTTTCGATTTCTGTGCTGTGGATCCATTCCTCCTTTAAAACATCTAACGGTCCTCTCACCTCCCGTCCGTATAGTAGTTCAAAGGGACTGAACCCAAGAGTCGATTGTGGAACTTCCCTATATGCGAACAAGACATATGGTATCATGTGGTCCCAGTTCTTCCTCTCTCCTTCCAATACTTTCCTTAGCATAGACTTTAGTGTTCGATTAAATCGTTCCACGAGGCCATCGGTCTGTGGATGGTATGGACTGGTCTTGATTGCTTTGACCCCCATGAGATGATATAGCTCTCCCAGCAAGCTTGATGTGAAATTTGAACCTTGATCTGTCAATATTTCTTCAGGAATTCCATATCTAGCAAATAACTCAATCAACACTTCAGCTACTTTCTTTGCAGTAATATTCCTTAAAGGAAATGCCTCTGGGTATCTTGTTGCGTAATCATTTATCACTAGAATGAATCGGTTTCCACGACTGGTTCTTGGTAGCGGTCCTACAATATCCATGGCAATCCTCTTAAATGGTTCTCCTATTATGGGTAAAGGTATCATTGGAGCCTTCCTCTTGTGATTTGCATGTAGCTGGCAATCTTTACAAGCTTCACAATAGAGTCTCACATCTTTAAATAAAGTAGGCCAATAGAACCTCCTTAATATCCTTTGGGTTGTCTTGTCTCTACCCAGATGTCCTGAAAATGGTAAATCATGTGCTAACCTGATGACTTTATTCCGATACTGTGCTGGTAGAACAATCTGTTCATATGTGGTACTTGGTGAGTCCTTGGGTCTCCATGTACGACAAATTACTCCTTCTTTCCGAACTATACGTGATGGATCCTCCTTCTTTATCCATGACTGAATCTCGCAATCTTTCTCCTGGTCCATTATCAGTTGTTTAGTCTGGTTGGTACTTTCTATTCTGTTTCTCTTCTGATTTTGTCTTCTCTTCTCTCCTCTAGTCTGATATATCTTCGTCCGAGATGTAGGTTGAAATAGCTCCTCCTCAAATGGAAACTGTACTCCTAGATCTTCATCTTCCAGTATTGTCTCCTCCAGTTCACTCTCTTCTCTTGTCTCTTGCTCCATGGCTTCACTTTGCTCCTCTGATCTTTCGGGTAATGGCTGATGCTCTTCTGAATGCTGCTCCGTATCAACTTGAATCTGTCTTCTCTGAGCTCTTGTCATCACTGCTAATGCTGATTCATCTTCTGACTCTTTAATCTCTCCAATATCAATCTGATGCTCTTTAGCCAGTTGTTTCAGTAGCTCTATCTGTTCTGATTTTGGTAATCGCTTTGCCATATGTTTGTGTAGTGGTACATCCCTTCCCAACAGCACATCTTCTGCTAGTCCTTGTACTACTGCTGCTTTCACCTGGTAATCCTCTCCATCAAATGTTATCCGAACTGATGCTAGTGGATACTCCCCATAAGTTCCATTCCCAAAAGTAACTCCAATCGTCTCCTTCTCTATGTCTTTCAATGCTACAAACTTCCTATCAACCACAGTCCTTGATGCTCCGCTGTCTATCTGAATTCGCTTCGCATTGTGTCCATTGATCTTTCCTTCTCCATGCCAAATGACTTCCTCTGCATTCTCTTTGGCTCGTAGAGTTTTCTCCGTACAATTTCTTGCTATATGCCCCTTGCGATTACACTTG
>NW_003546385.1:199521-206364 GCF_000090795.2 Amphimedon queenslandica | reverse complement strand
GTCTTCCGTATCAACTGAAGTATAACTCTCTCTGAAAATATGTAATCCTCGCAACTGTCCTCTGTAGTCGTGTCTTGGTAAGTCCCGTAGAGAATACCGCCCTTGATTCTCTCGACTGTTATCCGACATAAACAGTCACACCAGACACTATAAACTTTAGTCTCTCTCTCTTGCAGAGATACAATAGTGGGTCTTTCCTCTACAACCGTTTGAGAACTATCCCACCGCTGCCACCAAAAAATGTAACAGACGCTCCAACTATCTGTTAACCAAACTTTATTCTTAATCAACCCGAAACTCAACTGAGCTCAAAAACCAACTAACAAAAACAAAAACTAAAAACTAAAACTAACTCACAACTAACTAACAACACACTTATATAGATATTATAAATGTCCAGAAGGTTCTATAACATACAAGAATACTTTACATGATTGTTCTAGAATATACTTGAATAAACACATAATATATAATTACAATAGTACACAGAGAGTTCCGGATCCATCTAGAAACAACTTCTTACAACTTTTACACTTGGACAATAAATTTATGTACGTATTAACTATGCTAGGACCAATAGAAGAGGTCATGTTAGCGAAAATTTAACTTTATCAATGCAAAATTGCTATACTACAGGCTGCATGAAGCATCACAATACTGAACCATCACTTGAATTCTATTTGTTATTCTTAATAGGAGTTCAGTGACACCATTTTAATGATTTTTCTATATTATTTGGTGTAAGTCTAATAATAAACATAGTGAAATTTTATGATTAATTTTTATCAGTGCTATTGCATGCAACACTATACTGAGATACTGATTTAATTTAATTACACAATTAAAATAATAATAGTTCAATATCCTTGAAATCACTGCTCTTTAAAGATAAGGAGACCCTTTTAAATAGTTATATTGAGCTTTAGAATCTAGTCAAAAAGTAGTTATCCTACGTAATAAATGTAAATATTATAGTTACTTCTAGTATATTTATTTTTGTCATACCTGGGCTAGGAATGCCACATTTTTTTTGCAGATCCCTTTTCAATGCTTGTAAATCATTGAAAAGAGTTGCTTAGCACTAAGCAACTCTGGTTGCAACGCTAATAGTATTGTCTTCCACCTATATAAAAATGATATTCCATTTCAATAGCAAATTGTACCTGAAACTGTGAAGCATGAGAGTCATAAGCCATTGCCTCAAAAATTTTGAAGTTATCTAATAAACAATGTTATGACAGAGCATAACCATTACAATAGAATTTATACTTGGACAACATATCGGAGCACTCCATCACAACACAGTATGATGTATAGGTAAACTAAAAGTCAATTGATTTTAACAATAACATATTAGATATGCATAATTTGCACAGATAAGCACCACAGTCAATGGAACTGTCTTGTTTGGGTACAAACTGTTGCAATAATAAACTAAAATTTGTAAGTTTGTACATACCACTTCATAGTATGTTTGTATAGTCTGAAAAGTTAAACTTCTGTGTGTGCACCTCTACCTTTTTTTTTCAAATACATTGACAGCACACTATTCAATTTGAACAACAAAACATTAATTCAAATAAAATTTTGATTCATACCAGCACTTGCTTGTTTTGTCACAGTAAAATATTTTTTAATAGAATCAAAATTAAAAAATTGATTTATGACGCTTAATAACCTATACAAATCCGCTATTAATATTGAAGACAAATAAATTTTAAAAAGAACTTACAATTAAAATCTAGTGGCTTCTGACATGACAAGGCATTATATACAATAGATTAAACTTCACTTACATCATATATAATCCTAATTTTATAGTGTTAAAACATAGATATTATACATACAGCTGTGATGAAATAACTTACATAAAAGCATCAGTCAACAGTCTCATCAGGTTGATTTGCAACCAATTTACTAAAGATTGCTGTTGGTAACACACAAAACATAATTATTGCTCTAAAAAATTGCAGTTTTTATTTAATAATACTCATCCTATATAGTCTACATTGTATTCCTGCTTATATTCACTGTAAATGGTAATTCCTCTTTGAATATATTGATTGAAGATATAAACTTGCACCAAATAATATAGAAAAATCATTAAAATGGTGTCACTAAACTCCTATTAAGAATAACAAATAGAATTCAAGTGATGGTTCAGAATTGTGATGCTTCATGCAGCCTGTAGTAGCAATTTTGCATTGATAAAGTTAAATTTTCGCTAACATGACCTCTTCTATTGGTCCTAGCATAGTTAGAGTAAATTATCAATTTCCGGCAACCAGGTATTATCGGACGCTATTATTGACACTGCAGAGCTAGTAATACAGGTGTTTTAGGTATCAAAATGTAGCTAATTCATCACTCTTTTATATATCTTAACAGCTGGATGATCAGAGATTAGATAGCACCATGGCAATTTTTAGAAGACCACTGACCGACATTCCGTATGATCGGACGATATCCTGCATTTTCGTAGATGGAATTTTTCTACGCAGAGAAAGCATTGATCAAATGCTAACTGCACCCATTGAAGCATTGGTCTTTGGTCTACAAACTAGTGCAGTTGTTGCAAGAATTCTTGCTACTACAGAGAAAGTAGGAAGCATCATAGAGGCATGATTGGAGTGCTGTTTGATCGGCCACGCCTATATTTTAATTAATTAGTAATAATTAGTATTAATTACAAAGATTGTCACGTTTGAGCCCTTATCCTCGCTGTGTAACTGTGTCCAGTGTTAAAGAGCCTTGTAAAGAGTCTTAGTTATACTCACAGTGAGTTCCATCATTTATATAAACTCATAGAATATGCTTAAATCAATAATACTTGCCAAGGCTATTGTTATGATAGATCTAGATTAGTCATGCACTTGGCCACCATTTTGTTATCACTTTGATGCTTTAAATGCATGCATGTGTGTGTGTGTATTAAATTCAATATTAACAATTTAGCGTATGTTGAGCCTGACCCTTACGTATGTACATTGAATTTTATCAACTTCTGACTCGTGGGATACTTTATTGTTTCCATTACACGGGTGGGGCCGGCTAATGTGGGTGGGTGAATATAAATTGGATTTATGAATCATTGAATCTGCAGCAACATATTAAATGCAATAAGCCACTAATTAAATTTTAATATTTCATTAGGAATGGTGTCAAGACTACAGGAGCGAGTTTATAGGTCATCAACCCTTTCTCCTTCTCCTTCAATGTCCAGTGTCACTTCTAGATGTCCTTCTTATAGGAATTATGATAATGATCAATTGATGAGGGCATATGAGGCAGTAAAAGACGGATGTTCTATTAGAAGTGCTGCTGAAAAATTTGGAGTGCCTCGATCAACATTAAGTGATCATGTGAGTGGCAAAGTACAAAATGGTAGACACAGTGGGCCTGAGCGCTATTTGTCTGATGAAGAGGAAAAGGAATTAGTACGTTTTATTTGTAAAGCGGCAAGAATGGGATATGCAAAAACACGAAAAGAAGTAATGTCGATTGTTGAGAAAGTATTATCTTATAAAGGAAGAAGAGTGACTTTATCAAATGGTTGGTGGGTTTCTTTTAAACAGCGATATCCTTCTATTACATTGAGAACTGTTGAGAAACTGTCTTATTGTCGTTTAATTGCTACAGATGAATGTGTTATGAGTCGTTACTTTGATCTATTAGAGGAGACTCTTCAAGAAAACGATCTGTTAGAGAAGCCGTCACAAATTTTCAATTGTGATGAGACAGGTCTTTGTTTAGACCATAATCCATCAAAGGTTGTGGGAATTAAAGGCCAGAAGCATCCTCGAGCTGTGACATCGGGGAGGAAGAAACAAATTACCGTACTTGCTTGTGCAAATGCAGCAGGTAATTGCTTACCGCCTTTAGTGATATTTGGATGGAAAGCAATGAATCCTAGCCTAACAGTTGATGAAGTGCCTAGTACGATGTATGGCCTTAGCTCAAAGGGCTGGATGGATTCTGAAATTTTTTTGAATTGGTTTCTACATCATTTTCTTTTACATGCACCATCTGTGAGGCCTTTACTCCTATTATTAGATGGCCATTCCACACACTACAATCCTAGTTTTATACAACGAGCTGCTGAGGAAAAAGTTATTGTTTTCTGTTTTCCTCCCAACACTACTCATCTCACGCAACCTCTTGATAAAGGGATATTTGGTCCTTTAAAGACCTATTGGAACCAAGAGTGTCTGCGTTTCATGTCCGAGAATCCTGGCCGAATAGTAACAGAGTACGACTTTAATCCTTTGTTCAGTAAGGCTTGGTATAAAGCCATGTCTATATCAAATATTATGGCTGCTTTTAAGACGACTGGAATCTATCCTTTCAATCGTAATTCTATTAATGTGATTGATGACATTCCAGATAATCGATCACTAGCAGAGAGGACAGGATTAGCATTTATTCCTTTGTACAGCCCCGCCCGTTCTAAGCAGCCTGTCTCTGATCTTTCGTCTATTCACACCCCTATTTCTTTTACCAGTGATGAAGTTACACGTTTCATAAGGAGGTATGAAGAGGGATATGATATTACTGATGATGAGCGTTACAATTTGTGGCTGAAGCAACATGAGCAACAGCAACATTCACCTGACCCGAGTCCTTCACATTCTTCAGATAAAGAATCCACTGTAGCTGGATCTAATATTTTAATTGGGAAGGTATCAAATCAACCCAGGTCTACGTTACGTAAAGTACTTACCTACCCAGAGCATCACACTTCTTCTAAAGCAACAGAATCTAAATCTGCAAGAGTTCTTACTAGCTTAGAGAATCGAATGGCACTTGCTGAAAAGGAGAGACAGAAAAAAGAGAAAGAGGAACTCAAGGAAAGAAGAAAGTTAGAGAGGGAACAAAAAAAGGCAGAGAAGCAAGTGGCTACTAAACAGAAGAAAAAGAATACTAAATGTAATATTATTATGCATTAATTTTAATGTGTTTGTTAATGTCTGTAGGTGTGAGAGATGAATTAGATCTGGATGTTTCGTGCCACATATTTGATTTCTCTGGGAATAGAAGTACAACTGCATGATTATCTTTTTATAACTTAATACATTATAGGTGAAGGATCTCAATTGTATTTAAGTGACAATGAAGCAGTTGATGAGAACACTTCAAGTTAGCAATAATTTGTAGTAATATTTTTATTTAGTTTTGTAGTACATGTACATTCAAGTATCACTTCAGAAATTGGTATCAGTGGTTCCTCTACAACTAAAGGAGGTAGTGTACCGACTCCTGTTGTTTGTGTTCATATATTAATAGGTAGCTCTTCTCGTGCTCTGAGCAAAAAGTCTTCTAGTAGTAGGGTAGCAAGACGTAAAAATTCATGTAACATATTGATTGTACTATCATTATTAGTTACGATTATGCTTAATAGATAATAATTCCTGTAAGCCTTCTTGTACTAGTAGGCGAATAACAAGAAGTTGTAGAACTACTGATACTAGTGCATGTAAGATTAAATACTAATTGGTATTATTTGTTTATTATTATTACAGGTGACTCATCAGCTCTTAATAACAAACCTTCTGGTTATAGTACAAGAGGTAGTAAAACTACCAATGCAAGTAAGAATAATAATACTAATTGATATGAAGTTGTTTAATGTTTATTATTATTACAGGTAATTCATCAGTTCTTAGTAAACCTTCTGGCTGTAGTAAAAGAGGTGGTAAAACCAATACGAGTAAGAATAATAATACTAATTGGTGTGAAGGTTTTATTATTATTGCATGTATATCAGCAGTTCTTAGTAAACCTTCTGGTTACAGTACAAGAGGTAGTAAAACTACCAATGCAAGTAAGAATAATAATACTAATTGATATGAAGTTGTTTAATGTTTATTATTATTACAGGTAATTCATCAGTTCTCAGCACAAGAGGCCGTAAAACTACCAATGCGAGTAAGAATAATAATGCTCATAATAACTGTTGATATGATGTTGTTTATTATTACAGGTAATTTATCAGTTCTAAATAAACCTGGTAGTACAAGAGGTGGTAAAACTACCAATGCAAGTAAGAATAGTAATACTAATTGATGTGAAGTTATTTATTATAATCATTTACAGGTAATTCATCTGTTACAAGTAGATGTAACTCTCTTTCTTCTTTGTCGGATACTGATAATGTAGATGAGAAAGGTGAGTTACATTTTGAGTATATAGTCATTAATAAATTTACCTTAATAGGTTATTGCTTTTGTGGTGGAAAAGATGAAGGTCAAATGGTTTATTGTGAAAATAAAAATTGTAGAAATGGCCAGTGGTTTCACTTTAAGTGTGTTCAGATGAAAACAGCACCAAGAGGATTGTGGTTTTGCTCTAATACCTGTAACCAAGAATTTCAGTGTCATTAATGATTGATGAACAATGATAATAAACTTTATTAACAATTATAATAAATTATAGGCGTGGCCGATCAAACAGCAATCCAATCATGCCTCTATGATGCTTCCTACTTTCTCTGTAGTAGCAAGAATTCTTGCAACAACTGCACTAGTTTGTAGACCAAAGACCAATGCTTCAATGGGTGCAGTTAGCATTTGATCAATGCTTTCTCTGCGTAGAAAAATTCCATCTACGAAAATGCAGGATATCGTCCGATCATACGGAATGTCGGTCAGTGGTCTTCTAAAAATTGCCATGGTGCTATCTAATCTTTGATCATCCAGCTGTTAAGATATATAAAAGAGTGTTGAATTAGCTACATTTTGATACCTAAAACACCTGTATTACTAGCTCTGCAGTGTCAATAATAGCGTCCGATAATACCTGGTTGCCGGAAATTGATAATTTACTCTACTATCCGATTCTCTCTTT
>NW_003546385.1:187965-199511 GCF_000090795.2 Amphimedon queenslandica | reverse complement strand
GCGCTTTAAATGGAATCGCAAACTCGCAAAATTTAATTCCCCGCAAATATTTCCTGCTGTACGGTATATACAAACATCGCACGTGGTTGAAATCAATTATAGGAACGACCTGGGGGCTACGCCCCCAGGTCGTTAAAAATAGAATGTATATCTGCTTTACCAACCTTTATTTTTGCTAGAGAAGCTACCGACATATCTAACAGGCTAGGCAGTAAAAAATCTGACAAATGGACTAATAAGAGCATAAGCGTAGAGTGCCAAACTGCCAATCAATTAATTATTTAACGACTGAGATAGGTTTATATTTTTACGAGCTAGGTTAATATGAAAAATAATTGACCTCCAATAGAGGATATGCGTGCTAAGTATATTCATTGCAAAATAAATGTATCATTCATTGCATACCGTAATAACTTTCAAGAAAAAAAAATTAGTTCGTTGGACGTCAACTTTCCATTGGCAGCAATGGAGAAATGATAGGAAAAGGCTTGGTACCAGGAAACCGCTCTATATTTCTTGATAGCAATCTTTCAGGTGACTACTAGACCCCATTAGATCCTCAGGATGCTTTTTAAGCTTTCGAGAAAGGCCTCAAGAAAGTAGCAAGGCAAGAAAAGGTGTTTTCCCCCATTGAACTCTTAATAAACTTGACGTCCAACATGGCGGCCAATTTACTGTGTGGGTTGGATATATGGTACTTAGGCCTGGTTTACACGACTACGTTTTAAAGCAGTGGCGTATCCAAGGTAGGGCATGGTAGGGCATTTGCCCTACCAACTGCTACTGAATCAAAATTAATATTGCCTTCTAATTTACTGTAGTTAAAAATTTAAGATATCTCCAATCTTGATTAAGGCCAGAGAACACAATAAATAAAGAAAACACTCAAAAGAGAACTTTAGAGAAGAAAAGAGCAAGCCGAGCTAGTCTGATATAGTCGACTTCATCATCATTATTGTGGGCGTAGACGTACTTTAATTAAAGACACGCCCATTATGAATATTAATTAACCGCAAAATTTTTTTCGGTGCGCTTCGCGCGCCATCTTTGCCCCACCATCTTCAAAAGTCTAGATACGCCACTGTTTTAAAGTAAAACGGATATATTTTTAGCCAGATAAGGGTCTCGTTTACACTAAGGCCTCGTTTACACGACGACGTTTTAAATAAAAACGCATTGATTTTTATGCGTATTTGCCCATCATTTACACGTAAACGTATAAAAACAGATCAATAAACCGGATAAATAAAAAAGGGTCTGAAATACCATAGATACAGTATACAGGGATTGGAAACACTCGGATAATTAATGGTTGATGCGCGTTACGGGTTAATAATTTTATTCAAAATGGCCTCCCTATAGATGTTAAAATTACAAACCCTGTTTATTTCATATATCTTGACGCTGCATTATCACTGACACTTGATAACTATTCTATAATGTAAAAACTAATAGTTGGAATCAAATAAAAGTTGCATGCATAGCAAGTTTATCAAAAGTAATCAATAAACGGCAGTATTCTTCACTTGCAGAAACAGCCTTCCAAATATCCACAGGACAAAAATAGTCACTTCATTGTAGCTCATTACATTGGAGAGATTCCTAGGGAACAATACTAATGCCACAGATTTTCGTTATTAGTCATAGTGAAGTTGCCAGAGGGAGAAATTCCGCCGTAGGTCCGACTATTCTTGATGTCCTCAATAAAACACGGCTTAAGAGAAAATTAAGATTAAAAACACTCAGTACATTGGATAATAGTCACACCAATCTAGACATCTCATCATAACAGCTGTTGTGTCATCAATGTAGAAGCTAGAGGGAGAAAAGATCTCAAATCATACGAGAATGGATATATTGCAAAGAGTACCAGTTTATAGAATACCTTTGAAAGAGAGCTTTATGCAGCCAAAGTTTTCCTAGAATGGGGACCACTCAAATCTTAAAAAGTCATTAGACAGATGACTTTCTCGAGACTTTTCTGAAGAATATCCCTGGATATCTATTTTTAACCCGTAACACGCCTAGGTTTTTTTGACAATTTTTGTTGTCTCATTGAAATGTTAAGGGAAAGATCACGTGATACCGGGCCGTTTCCAATCCCTGTTGTATACTGTATCTATGGTTGGAGTCAGTCCTTCAACACTTCTATTTTTTCCTGTCCCATTCTTATGTTACTTATCCTTACTTTTTGTTCTGTGTGTTGTAAAGTGATAATAATAATAATAATAATAATAATAATAATAATAATAATAATAATAATAAATCAGGCCTGATCAACGTGATTATAATTATTTGGTTTATGGTGCCACACCCCACAAATGTTTTGCGCACGATAGCCGAGCGCGTAGCTTACTGTATCGGCTCTATCAAGGCTCTATGGTTGCTGTTATAACCCTGTCTTCCCTTTTTAACCAAGTTGATCGTGTTTACTATCTCTGTTTCTTGTATATTTAAGGTAAATATAAAGCAAATTAATTTAGCGTTTTACTACTTGTCAGTTAAAAACGAGGTTAAAAATTGCTTGGTGTCCATGAATCATAGTAGAAGCGAAGTGACTGAAGTTTGGGCTGGGTTTAGATCTAGCCTGAGTTTAGTAATTGTAATTTAGAATTTTTACATTGTCTACCAAAGTATCACTGTCTATTATATTTACAGTTTTGCGGTAAACTAAGCCGGGATGGTAAACAACAGTAAGTATAATAAACATCACATACCAAAGTAAATTATTTACTTTGGTACGTATTGTTTATTATAATTTACTGTTGTTTACTGTCCTGGCTTAGTTTACCACAAAAATTATGTCTTACTGTAAGCTACTGTAAAATGTGCTAGATTATGCAGTATTTTGCTTTGTTAATAGGTGATTACTATAAGTAATGTGCAATATAGTCTGGCAAGGTAAATTGAAATTAAGCTATGTAGATTTAGCTGATGTAGATCTTTTATAATTTTCACCCACAGAATTTGGGCGTGCTTGTACAGCCTTTATAGCTTTCTGTGGTTGCTGTATTGGAACTATATTCCTCGTAGCTGTACTTTTCATCTCTTTTTTGTCCAGTAGTGCAACAATAGAATCTGGTTCAATTCTTGTTGGAGATGCACTGGGCAACAGTTCAGCACTATTTGAAGTTAACTCTCCTGCTGTTGCTATGGTACAATTTAAAATGTATCATGAAAGTACAATTTTTAGAACTAATCATGCTCCCCTGAGTGTCATTGAGAATCTTTCTCCTCAACACTTGATTGTTTCATCTAATTTGTCTGATAATGCATATAAAGGAAGTTTGAATTATCTTGGAAGTTATGACCCAATTTATTTGCTTGCTGGATCTTCAATTTAGTATAATGTAACAGTGTATTTCACTGAAAGAACCGATTTAACATGCCTCTATCTTTTTTCCAATGGTACTTATTTTCATAATTTTATTAACTCAAGTATGAATGGTCAAGAAACAGCCTCTGATTGCTTTGTATCAAATGCCAGACCACACCCTCCTTGCCGCACGGAGGGTGTGGTCCGGATACGCGAGACTAACTTCCTCTCTAAACTATTTCAATCTTGATTTCAGTAGTCTTCAGCTCAAAAAGGTGCGTAATATTTTATTGGTGTTAGCTATACAGTGAGCATAACAATTATTTGTATAACTTGATCATCAAAGCCTAAACTTATGGTATAAGGTTGGTAGATATGCCTGATTCACTCATGCCTATATATTGAGCTATATAGTCATAGATCTATAGACCTTTTATGTGCGAAGCTATTCTCCAGCTGGATCAATCTTATTAAGCATAATTCCTTGGCCAGTTGGTAACTTGGCTCGTCACAACTTTTTATCGGGGCAAAAATTGTTTTATGCCAGTACTTTTATGTGTAGAGTTATGAACACCAACCTCTAATCTATATTTGTACTAACTGTGTATAGGGCAAATATTATTATTTTATATTAGACCATTATCGTGTGTGCATGCATCATGTTTTGTATAAACACAGATTCCTTAATGCCTCACAAATGTTTTGTATCTATATCTATAGTATTATTAAAGCTTATTGTGTGTATTTAAAATACTATCTATCATTCATATTCAGCAGCGGTATTCCTGTATGATATGATCTTGTTGAGACTTTAATAATGTGCAGTAGAAAACATTGTCATGGTGAGTTGCACATAATGATGTAGCTTCATGATGTGTTCTATTATCTATAAAACAGATTGTGGAGGCATTTATGTAGCATTTATGGTTTTATGTGGTTGCATTCTTGGAACTTCATTCATGATAGCTGTATTATGTATTAGCTTTATATCAAATGTAATAGAAAGCCCTGCAGGAATTTCTACTATTGGAGACATACTGCACGACAGTTCAGCACTTTTTGAAGTTAATACTCCTGCCGTTGCTAAAGTAAAATTTGAAATCTACTATGAAAATGCAATTTTTGAAACCAATCGCATTCCTCCAATTATCACTGAAGACCTTCATCCTCAGCAAATTCATATTTCAGTATCGTCAAGAGTATTCTTGGTATCGTTGAGATATGATTTAAATTATCTTGGAAGCTACAATCCAATTTATTTACTTGCCGGATCTTCAATTCAGTATAACATAACAATAGAGCTTACTGAAGGGCTTAATTCAGAAAAAGCAGCTTGCCTCCATCTTTTTGATAACAGGACTAGTTTTAATAATTTTTTCAACTCAAATCTAAATAGTCCATGGCAAGTAACAGCCTCTCACTGCTTTGCATCAAATGCCACATATAGCTATTCCTTTAATATTACAACTGATGGAGTATATTACGTGGGGGCTGAAGTAAGTAGCGACTTCACCATTCAGGCTAAGGCTTCTGTTATACGTAGACGCTATAGTACTACTGGACTTAAACAAACTTGTGACCATTCACATACCTGCACTGTTACTCTGTGTAACACATTCATTTGTACTGATGAATCTACCACATACTTCCTAATTCAGCCAACTAACACTACTGACATGCTCCATACATTTTCGGGCCCAAGACTTCGTGGGTCAGCATACGCTGGTTTCATTGCAACAACTGTATTGGGAAGCCTTTTTTGCTGTTGCTGTTGCTTTCTAATCTGTTGTGTAGTAAAGAATATATTTTGTTGCTGTGATCATTATGATAGTGATGCTGTAGATGCCTTTTTTGATTGTTATGAAGGTTGCCGTAAAAAGATGAAACGAAGAAGACAACGATTTGAACGATTAGCAACAAATGACCCTGATGATGATGAAAACAATGTACGACCAGCTGGTTTGCGACACCATAGACCAGTTGCAGCCACAGCTCCATCAAGGCAGATCCAGCAGGACAACAATGATGAACGCCATTCAAGAATTTCTCATGAAACTACAGGCAATGTTGATTCATTTGATGAAGATTTACGCTTAGCATTGTACTTAAGCAGTATTGTTGATACTCCATCGACTAATACTATTGGAGAAGATGAAGAGAGAAACATTGACCCACCCCTTCCTTCTCTTGTTCCTATAGAAGAGGAAAATAACCATATTGAACTTAGTAATCAATTACCAGCAGACTCTGATGATGTTTCATTAATTAATTTATCAAGAGATGACCCCGCATGCTTAGTTGAACTGACTGAAGATATTGATTCTCCAAAATATCGGGATGTTTTCAATCAAGAAGGAAACACCACTAATATCATTGAAGAACAACAGCAAGGTAACCTTACATGTAGTTATTTATTAAACTTATGTATTTTATTTTCTTTAGAACTTCTTGTGCAACATAGCATGACTGAGCAGTCTCCATTCGACACTATTGATCACAACGAAGACAATAACTTGAATGCAATCAGTGCAGCAAACCCTTTAAATACAGTTGTAATTCATACCAACGAGACTGAAAGTGTTCAGTTGGTACCATGTAAGTGTAAAAGCTATGTATTCACTATTCATATAATAATGCAGTAGATGATGTCTTATTACCACTGCCTTCACCATTGGAAGAGTATAAGACCTTATCACTGCATTCTCCAGAAGTTGAAAGTAAGCTAAATTATTTGGAAATACATTAAAACTTGAAATAATACTCTAAAGGTGTGGGGGCAGTGAATGAATGTTCCAATAATGCAGACGGTGATGTTTTACCTCAGGATAGTAAGTTTCAATGATCCATAACTATTTATATTTTTATTGCATGTACACAGCTATTGAGGAAGAAGAGGGAGAAATGCAGTCATTAAGTGATGAAGATGCATCAGCTTATACTCCAGAATCATCAATATCATCAACTGTTGAATCACTGCCAATATACAAACCACTACCATCAAATTTTAAGAAAAGACTAAGTATGAGCATATATAGTACTGAGAACAATGAGTATTTGTATTTTTTAGATGAAAGTCATGCTCCTATCATACTATCTGCCATTAAAAACTTAGTTGGCGACTGGGATTTTGTAGGACTTTACCTTGGTATTGATAATGCTGATTTGGAAAGGATCAAATACAAACATAATAGGGATGCTGATCGTTGTCAGAAGGAAATGATCTTTACTTGGTTAAGACGTCGCAATGCAACACGCCACAAATTAATTAAAGCACTGAAGGAGGCTGGAAGGAATGATATTGCCCACAAAGTAAAGAAATTGTAATTGTTGACTTTTTGCTTATATGAGATACAGTTAATCATGTCAATGATGTTTTTCTAGATTTTTATGAAAAAGTCAATTTAATAATGCTGATTTTGATTCCATTGATAATATTACAAATTAAGTGTGTATAGAATGGATACTTAGATTTCAAAAATATATACTTAACTGTTGCTACTTATTAGGTATACCTGTATACTAGCATGGATTTATAACACTACTGAAGTGTTTTAATAAGGTTTCAAATTGGTTGATAGTCATATTCGTGTATCAAAACAGTTTCATGAGACAGTCACATGCAGTTTATTTTAAAAACCAAAATGTCCCAACTCTCTAAAGAAGACCTCTCTTTTGTTGAAGAGCTGCCCCAGCATGTTGATATTGACTGTCCAATTTGCCTTTATATCTTAAAAGATCCCCATCAAGTAACATGCTGTGGTAATAATTTTTGTGAGAATTGTATAAAGAGGTGTAAAAATAATAGTTACCAGTCCTTTCCTGACAAAAAATGCTTACGTGTCATTAATGGATTAGCTGTGAAGTGTAGCAATCAGAAGAAAGGTTGTCAATGGAAAGGATCATTGAAGGATCTGTTCATTCATCTCAATGAGGGAGAAAAAGAAGGAGAATGTCAATATGAAGAAATAAAGTGCCGTTATGACAAATGCCGTAGAATCTTTTTATGAAGTTCCATCAAGCGCCATGAGAACAAGGATTGCCGTCAGCGACCATATAAGTGTCCTTACTGCTTAGAAACAAAAGGCACATACATATTCATTACTACTGAACATTACAAATCTTGTTCAGGATATCCTATCCATTGTCCAAACAAATGTTCGCAGAGCTTAATAACACTGGGGTAACCTTGCTCGTCATCTATCAGAGTGTGTATTGCAACCAGTTGATTGTGCTTTTAGTTGGGCTGGATGCACAGATAAGCCGTTACGTAAGGATATGAATGGCCACACTACTGATGCTCAACACTTAGCACTAATAGCTGTAGCTTGTGGACAACTGAAGAAAGAAAATGAAGATTTGAAAAAGGAGCTGGCACAGCAGAAGAAAACTTGTGAACAGCTAGAAAATGATGCAAACCAGTTGAATATCAAAGTTGAAAAGCTAACATCAACTTGTGCCCATTCAACAACTCAAACACTTGAAATCCCAGCTGGATCTAACTATCCGATGTTACCAATTTCAATTACAGAAGACAGCGATGTTGCTCATTTTTTTACAGATGAATGTCATGGGCATTTGATGTCAATCAAAGCTGTAAGATTAACTTCTTTGTCGTACAAGTTATTGCTGGCATATCATGGAGGAAAGACCTCATGGAGCTTTCCTCATATTTCCGCTAAATATGGCGACACTACCGTAACTTTATTGGATAATTTCAAAATATTTTTTGTCTTCAAATCACCTCATGATGTTCTTCAAAAAGACTTGATTGCATTACCACCTCCACCGCCAGGAGTGTTAGTGACGGATATCACTCTCAAAACTCGTACACTAACTGAACCAGAATTCCTTATCTTTAAACAATTATAGTAGTACCTTTTATTCAAATAATGTGTGTGGGGATTATGTATAATGCTTTTTTGATTGTCTAGATAATTCAATACTTCCTTATAAGGACATTATGTAATGTAGACTAGATCTATTTGTTTAGAGATTATTATCACATCATGTGACACACCTTGAGTTTATTTAGCCCCTTTAGGCCACTCCAATAAGATTCATAGTTTCCCATTACAGAGGCGGGCCTGATGCGGGCGGGCGGGTTTGTTCATTTTCATTAAATTTATTCATTATCAGCTGTATAAATTGCTTGTATAATCAATGAAAAACCGCAATAATGAATAGCGATGTGGCCCCATGCGGGCGGGTAATGGGAAACAAGGAATCAAATTGGAGTGGCCTTATGGTCACATCATGTCACACTTCTCTAAGGATGAACTTTCTTTTGTTAAAGAGCTTCCAGAGCATGTAGACATAGAGTGCCCAGTTTGTCTCAATATCCTCACAGATCCTCATCAGGTCAGCTGTTGTGGTCGTAATTTCTGTGGATATTGTATAGAGAGGATAAAGGCTAGCAATGGAGCCTGTCCCATTTGCAAACAAGTAGAATATCGATTCTTCCCTGATAAGAAATGTCTCCGCATCATTAATGGGTTACAAGTCCACTGTACTAATAAAAGCAAAGGCTGTGAATGGAGAGTGGAGTTAAGGAGTTTGTCTATTCACCTTAATCATGGGAAGAGAGAAGGAGAGTGTCTATATGAAGAGGTACAGTGTCAACATGTATTGTGTTCGAAAAAAGAAGGCAGGTGTTATCTTAAAAACCACGAGCAGAACGAATGCCCTCAGCGACCCTATCAATGCCAGTTCTGTAAAGTAGAAGGAGCTTATTTTTTTATTACTGAGGATCACTCTACAAATTGCTCGTCCTATCCTGTCCCCTGCCCTAACACATGTACATCTTCACACATGTCTCGTCAGCGTCTTAATTCTCATATCGCTGTTCATTGTCCATTACAGCCGGTAAATTGTGCATTTAGTTGGGCTGGATGCAATGAGAAACCACTACGTAAAGATATGGAGGCTCACACTTCTGATGCTAAACACATGACGCTATTAGCTGTAGCTTGTGGACAGTTGAAGAATGAAAATGAGGAAGTGCTGAAAGAGATCAATGAAGTTAAAGCGGAAAATGAGAAAATAAAAGAGGAAAATAGAGTTCTAAGAGAAAAAATCACGAATGATAATAAAGAAATGAAGGAGGAATTGAGTAGAAGGGACACTCAGATACTCAGTATTTTTAATATTGCTACTAATAGCTCCAAATGGCTGCTACCGATTGACATTACAATTACGAGTGGCGTAGTTCATTTTTACACTAGTAAATGTGGGCACCATATGTCAGCTAGCCTTGTCAAGAAAGATGACTTGCCCACTAGTATTTACACGTTATTTCTTGCCTTTCATGAAGGAATATTCGATAGTCTAAAACCAAAAGTCCTCCAGATATTTGGAAAGTATAAAGATCGAGCTATACCATTGATAGAAGATACAGAGAAAACCTACGATAAAATGCCTTACGATGTTCTTGATGAAGTGAACAATAATAATGATACTGTCCCAACTGGAGTGATTAAAAGGGAACTGGGTGAATCATTATTCATTTTTACTGAGGATGTTCATTTATTTGTAAAATAAGTAGCTATCAAATTTTGCATATTAATATAATTTTTATTAATGATTTTCAAAGTATATTATTATTATAAAGTGACAAGAATAGCGATATTTTTAATAACAACTTAATTAGTCAACTACATCCAAAATTACAAAATCTAAAAATCATGGTGTTATGTCTGGAGCGTTGAATGGCAAGCAACAAGGTGATAAATACTGAATTAATACAATGACAATTGACATAAACAATACTCATTAATGTTAATACTAAAGTGCATGCAGCTCAACAGACTGTTCAGTCATGCTGCAGATGGCTACATCTTTTCCAGGGTGCCATCTCTTTTATGTGTCATATATGCAGTCTACTTTTAACTGTTATCACTATATTTTGTGCACAATCATGGCATGCACAGCTTATGGCTATTCCTGGCTTTTTTCATAGCCTATAGCATACAAGTTGAACATGGTATGATAATTTCATGAAGGAATATTCGATAGTCTAAAACCAAAAGTCCTCCAGATATTTGGAAAGTATAAAGATCGAGCTATACTATTGATAGAAGACACGGAGAAAATCTACGATAAAATGCCTTACGAAGTTCTTGATGAAGTGAACAATAATGATACTGTCCCAACTGGAGTGATTAAAAGGGAACTGGGTGAATCATTATTCATTTTTACTGAGGATGTTCATTTATTTGTAAAATAAGTAGCTATCAAATTTTGCATATTAATATAATTTTTATTAATGATTTTCAATGTATAATAATTATTATAAAGTAACAAGAATAGCGATATTTTTAATAACAACTTAATTAGTCAACTACATTCAAAATTACAAAATCTAATAATGATGGTGTTATGTCTGGAGCGTTGAATAGCAAGCAATAAGGTGATAAATACACTGAATTAATACAATGACAATTGACATAAACAATACTCATTAATGTTAATATGTAAAGCACAGCTCAACAGACTGTTCAGTCATGCTGCAGATGGCTACATCTTTTCCGGGGTGCCATCTCTTTTATGTGTCATATATGCAGTCTACTTTTAACTGTTATGACTATATTTTGTGCACAATCACATGCACAGCTTATGGCTATTCCTGGCTTTTTTCATAGCCTATAGCATACAAGTTGAACATGGTATGATAATGCATGCATGTCGTAATTAACAATAATTTCATCATGTTCCTTTGCTTATACCAAGCCCCTTTGCTACCCCTTCCTTCTCCTATACATTATACTGTACATTGCATGTACAATGATAAATTCCAAGAAAAATAATAGAAGTTGCAGGTGTGGTCATCTAGTACTGTACATTGCATGTACAATGATAAATTCCAAGAAAAATAATAGAAGTTGCAGGTGTGGTCATCTAGCTAGCATGAATATCATTACTGCCTAAGCTGCAAACCGTAGTCCGTACAGAAATAATGGCAACAGAATCAGCTCAACCTAAAGAACAAATTGTTGATCCTTGGACAGCTAAAGCTGGGGAAGGTGAAAAGAAGATCAACTATGATAAGCTCATTGGTAGGTCAACTATGTCAGCTCGTGAAAATTGTTAATCTAATGTATTCATTTTAGTTCAGTTTGGAAGTGAGAGAATAGATGAATCCCTTCTACAAAGGATTGAGACTCTATCAAAGAAACCAGCCCACCACTTTCTCCGCCGAGGAATTTTCTTTTCTCACAGGTAAAGTTATAAATCA
>NW_003546385.1:186147-187955 GCF_000090795.2 Amphimedon queenslandica | reverse complement strand
TCTTCTAATACATATTGATTCCTATGCTATGTGAAAAAACTTGAGCTGATTCCGACAAGTAATTTTAGAGTTATGAAACTTGAAAAATTAAGAGGAAATACATCCCATCCACCTCACCTACAAACGACCTCAAAACAAGTGAAACTACTTTTTATCATGTAATTACTATGGTAAAATTTTATTACTAAGAATCACCGAGTTGAATGATTTTGGGTAGAGATAAATGGTGGATGAATTACCCTATAAAAGCATGTTTGATGAAAATGGTAGAATCTAGCAGCATCAATTTGGATTGTCCTCATGAAAAATTGTGTGTCATGGTTCACAGTTGATGTTGCTGCTGTGGGAACCAAGCTAGTTGTAGAATCCTGGAATGAACATTCTGTACCAGGTTTGTGCACAATAATAATGTTAATAACAATACACCTTAAATGATAGGCCATGGAATTCCAAATGTATTGATGAGCAAAAACAATCAAGTTTGATCAGTACACCCACAACTTATTTGAAGTCCACAAGAAGTTCAGATGTCTTTTGAACAATACGGAGAAAGAATTGCAACATTTATAGTGCTTTTGGAACAGATCCACTGTTGAGTCACCCTATACCATTGTCACAAAGAAGCATGATGTTTCATCAACAATATTTTAACTTTGATGCTTTCTTTAGCACAGTCGCCAATGGTGACTCTACACTGTTTAAGCAGGTCTGCTACACTAAATTAATTCAAGTAAATACCATAATATAGCGGGAAATTTTTGGCGAATTGCTAAATTTTGGTGATTGGCAAATTTTCATTTGGCAAATTTGTGGCCATAACATGTGCCATTGAGCATGCATATAATGACTCAAAATGGCAGATTTTTATTCTTGCGAATGGCTATCAAAATGCCAAATTAGCCAAATTTAACCTCCTCCAAAATTTCCTGCTATACGGTACTATCAATCACAAATTTAGACAATAGCAGTAATAATCATTGCATTCATAAAGCGAATAATTAATAAACCTATGTGTTAATAGTAATGAACTTTTTGAAATAAATAATGAGAGACATAAAAATGATGCAAAGAGATAACAAGTCATGATTTGTTCACATAAAAATTAAACTACAATGTACCTAAGACGAGCCAACAGTTTATCACCTAGCATTATACAGGGCTTTAAAACACTACAAAACAGAGACAAGAGGGGCGATAAGGTGAAAAAAATTAAGACTATGTCAACTTACGTCTAAAGAAAGACAGAGATGGCTATGTGAGAGAGAGAGGAAGGGTGCATGAGAGGGAATGACTGGTGTCACAAATAACCAAAGAGACCAGAGTGAGTGGCTTTACTAAAATGGTAAACAAGTAATAAGAGGGATATAGGGACAGAAAGACATGTAATACTGGTAAGTTGATTAACTGAGGGTATAACTTCCCGCCACAATAATATGGTATTTGGTCCATGATACTGGGAGGGCCTACAGTAGTCTAAACAGACAAGGACCAAATGATGTGTTAATGGTAGGACAGTGACACAAACAACTGGAATTTAATGAAATTAAGTCATTATGTGAATTACAATTTCATGTGTTGCACTTGAAACTAACACATCTAACATAAATATGATAAGCAAAATATTGGTCAAAATTACGTGTACTTAGTAGTTAGTAATGGTCATAACTTTATGCAGGGCAAGAAATACCGTATAGGGGTATTATTTCATTGGAAATAATTTTCGTAAATTTCGCATTTTCATTAAACTTGCGAAATTAAATTCCACAAAAGAGGCATGGCACACTAGGAAAAATGGCTGTAGAAGGTAG
>NW_003546385.1:153246-173130 GCF_000090795.2 Amphimedon queenslandica | reverse complement strand
AGTATAATCGTCACAGTGGACAGATAATTGTAATTGCTATCTAAGTTGATACATTTTTTATTGAAGTACATGTACATGTACTAGCATTCTTTTTAATGTGAGTAATCATTGAATTTTAAACATTATTTACAATAATCACATGCAAATTTATGTATTGTTCCAACTACTTTATAAGTATTGGCACACTTTAGATGGTACCATTGCAGGACAATGACGGCAATTCATACCCAATCATCCATGATAAAGGACTGTCACTTTTTTTTCATCTAGAGATGGCGGCAGAATTAAAGGAATGCATTGTGACTGTAATTGATAAGAGTACATCATTTAGCTAGCTACCTGACACTGATGGTAAATGGTGCATGTTTTTTTCATTTAGAGATACCTTGTAGGCACAAAACACCAGCAGAGTGTGGTAAAGGAAGATTTCTCAGTGTAAAAGGGCGATGAACGTCTCAAAAAAGTGTCTCATGAACAAAAGCCAAAAACTTAAATACACACAAAAATAACTATTAATAACTATATGAATACTTATAAGTGATAACACAATAATTACAATGATTCCAATAGTAATAATAATACTACTGATAATAATAATAATAATAATAATTATTATTATTATTATTACAATAACATAATAATAAGCATAATGATAAATGATGATAATGTCAACAGTACAATAGTTCTATAGATTACCACACAGAGAAATTATCTACACAAGAGGCAAATACTTTATGTGGTTGCTGCAGGTCAAAAGAAATCAATTACCAGTAATTGAACCTAACTCTCAACAATCAATTTTAACCCTATTAAAGTTTGACGATAGAATTTAGAAACTTTAAAAGAATCATAAATCTGAAAACTACTGCTTTCCTAGCATTTTTGAGCTGGAATATTTATTCAGTAGGTAAAAGTGCAATCTTAATTTAAAATTTTCACTTTAGACACATTATCCAATACAACTGTTATGTCTGAATGAGATCTGAATCATCAACTTGCTTATTTAAAACAAATACAACTGCCATCCTATTTACACACTATAGAATCCTCTGAAGTACTCGATTAGAACAATCCTGATGAATTTACACTGCCTCCAATTTCTTTCACTGCTTCTTTTACTTTGCATTCCATTTTATAACTAAATTCACAATGTTTCACCATAGGCATGTACAAAGCTATATCTAGATGGCTCGCCTCTGTGCCTGACAGCTGTTTGTATCATTTGCAGAATTTATTAGCATACAAATGAAAATGAAAAGAGAAAGAAAAATATAATTTCTGCATTCAAATTGGTCTGCTTACGTGTGAAATTCATAAAAAAACAAATTATTATTAGATGATTTATACTTCCATTTGATTCATAACATGTATTCACTTTCTGAGAAAATCTGAGAATGCATCACTGCATGTAATTCACAGTTTGACCAATGAATATAATGTAAAAGAATGATTATAAATCTTTTACAAAAATGGACAACAAAAATTGAAAAGAAATAATTTTTGAAGGAATGCAACAGAAATTTGTAATCTTAATAACTACATACATTTAGGAAATAAAACAGACTGAACAATGAACATGAACCAACAAAGTGAAAAATGCAAAGGGATCAGAGTTTTAAAAATTGCAAAAATAATACCATTAATTGGGATGCATGAGCCTCATTATGTCAGCATAATATTAGGAATAATAGGGGCTTCCTCATATGAAGCATGTTGCTAGACTAATTGGATGTAAATAGGAATAATAGTGGAATAATGGGTGGAGTTGAAGTTGATTGTAATTGCAGAAGAAATTTTTGGCTAGTGCTTTTTGGAAGACCTATTTTGAAAACACTACTGGAATGCAATCTTTGGGTGAAAATTGATTGTTTGAAAAATTATTGAGAATAAATTGAGAATAATAGGATGAAATTAAAAAATAATTTGGAAAAATATTGAGAATTTCCAGAAAGATTAAAAAAATTTAATAATAATAATAAATTATAATAATAATAACAATAACAATAAGAACAAGAAAATTATGAGCATTATAGGGTAGCTCAACCTTAACCATTAATAGCCTATTTTTTACTGTTGAGATAAGATAAGATTTTGAGAGGTCTAGAATCTATAGGTTGTAATCTAGCTGCCATGGTTTTTGGTGGACAACAAACTTGCCTGAGGAACTGCGGCATGCTGGATAAAAAAAAGTCTTGCAGAATCAAAGATGTTGAAATTATCAGGAGGAAACAGTACATTGTAACAGAAAAATGGTTATTTTAATAACAGACTAAGTTAAAAATAAGATGACTATAAAACATGAGTATTGAATTAGTTCAAAATCACTAAGAATGCAAGTAGAATAACAGTAAAAATAAACATAACAAGATAATTTTTGTTTAAATAGTTTCAAATTAAATTTAGTGTCAGTTTTAACTACACAAACTTTAAAGTAGTTTGCTTCTTGTAAGCTAAGCATAAACTATACTTTCGAAAAAGATTTAGTTATCTTCATCTCATTGCATGCGGAAGTACAATTAACATTAAAGCTATCTATGTAAGGAAGTGTTATAGAATATACAAAATTAACATACAAAATTATGCATTCAATAGTACCTATACATATAACGTCTAGATGCTGAGTACTTATGAACATCTATCTAACAACAAATAGCTATAATTATTTAAAAAAGTAGATGATTATCTACTCTTGTTACACTTATTAAAATTGATTATACTGACTGTTCCACCTTTAGTTCCTTGTAAAGTATAAAGAGATTAACAATTCATAGAAAACCCCTTTCTTTCAGCTCCTGGGCAAGATGCACTATTCATCAATCATTATGTTATTAATCTTTAAATTAAAAATTCCTTGATCTTCATAAGTGTATTTAAAATTAGAATATGAGAGAAATCAAAAAATACGAGAGAAATGTCCACCCTTAATATCATAGATACTCCACTACGAGATTATGTTTAATTAAGAGCATTAATAGTTATATGCGTGGGCGTGTCCCAGAATTAAAAAATAGTCATGCAATCCTATGTTACTAAACTCTGTGTCCAGTTACTGTATGATTCCTTGAACAGAATACTGTGAAAGTATCAGATAACCATGATAACCATGATAACCGGTTATTTAAAAATTAAAAGGACCTTAAAACCCCTATATTTGGCCACCTATGTTATTTTAGCATTGTCATAATGTATGTACTATTATTTTAGGGTATCAGTAGTCCTTGCTGGTAACCCTTCAAGACACTCATCAATCTGTACTTTCTATATATATATTTCTCTGTATGCCACATGTTTTGTAAAATTTGATAAATAAATTAATAAAATAAAATAAATAAATTTTTACTAAGAATGTTCATTTATTTCTGAAATACCGGTAAGTACCTAAACTACCTATCAAATTTTGCATATGCATACATAATTATTATAATTTTTATCACTGATTTTCAAAATATATAATTATTATAAAGTAATAAGAATATCTTTAATACTGAAACAAATTAGTAAACTACATTTAGAATATCTAAATGACTGATTGGCAATACAGGCAAAAAATAGTATAATAATAATAATATTTATATAATAATAATAATAGCCTGTATGTCTTACCACAAACTATAAACTAGAAATCCTGTTCAGGATAAAAAACTGTTTCATAATTAATATCAAGCATTGACTTGTTGAAGTCAGGTACCAATAGCTCTGCAATACTGTTGTGTCCACTGTCAATGGCATGCTCTAAAGCAGTCCATCCTTCATCATCTATTATGCTGATTGTTGGATTATACATTAACAAAAGCTCAACCACTTTATAATGGCCACCCATACAAGCTAACATTAAAGCTGTCATTCCTTCATTATCTTGAATATCTATGCCTGGATCATTACGAAGCAAATGTTCAACAACACTATGATGTCCTTTATCACAAGCAATCATCAAAGAAGTTTGTCCGTCGTTGTTTTGTAGATTTAAATCTGGATCTTTGCTTAGCAATAAGTCAGTAGTCTTAATGTCCCCATTAAAACTAGCAAACATTAGTGCAGACGCCCCGTCACCATTTTGAATGTTAACGTTAGGGTTTTTACTAAGTAAGAGTTCAGCAACTTCACAATGATTTGCAGAGCAGCAAGCTATTAAAGCAGTCATTTCTTCTTCATTTTGAATATCCAGTTGAGGATCTTTGTCTAATAATAATTCCACTACAAGGTAAAGTCCATATAGGCATGCACACATTAAAGCAGTCATCCCTACATTGTTACGAATGTTGAGATTAGCATTATTGTCAAGTAGAAGTTCAATCATTTTGTGCTGTTCTTCTTCACAGGCAATTATTAGTGCTGTATTACCCTGCTGATTCTGGGAATTGATATCTGAAGTCTTGTCCAATAAAATTTGGAATATTTCATATTGTCCTGAACGCACAGCTACCATCAAAAAGGTTTCCCCTTTATCATTTCTATAATTTGTATTACACTTTCCATGATCAAGGAGATGCTTGATTGCATTAATCTTGCCTTGTTTGATATTTTCTAATAATTGGTCCTCTTTTGTTGTATGACCATGATCATCTTCTAAATGATTCCTCCTTTCAATTAATTGTATGCGTGGGTTCTCTTCTCTGGCATCCAAAATGCTCATTGCAGAGATCTTGTCTTTATTTATTATGACTATAGGAGTGTCATCTATAAATACTCCATCTATGTCAAAATTACCTTCCAGCAATTCCTGTTCGATGTCAAAAATTGCCTGCATTTGTGAATGTGGAACAAGGAAGTAACAGACAAATGAGTTGTGGTTATGTGCCGAAACTTTGAGGAAATTTAGAGAATGTGCTGCAGTAGATAAACTAGGTAAGCTCACAAACTTTAAAAAAACTGATAGAAAAATAGAGCCCCAATTCTTGCCAAAAATGATTTTTAATATTGAAAAACCTTTGTGCAATGACAAATTTTGCACTGTTTCTTTTTCTGTAGCCACAGCAAGCTCTGCCAAAGTAGTTGTATCTTTAAATTTAGTCAGTTTAGAAGAGTAAGACTCAACAAGATTCTGAAAATCATGATTATCAATAACAGCTCCACTTTTAATGAAAATTTTGACATTAAAGCATGAGTAATAAGGTTGTAGTTGTTCCAGAAAATTTGACTCTGTGTCAATACAAAAGTCGAAAGAGTCCCTCATCTTTGACAATAAAACTTTGTTATTACTCGTAATAGCAACAAATTTACTACACAGCTCCTCAAAATCATTATTAAGATTCTGAAACCTTTCTTCCAGTTTTGCAGCAACCAACAAGATGAAAGGCTTGTAAAGGTACCAAACAATTCTTCTCTTCTTGATTGCAATATCGAATAGCTCAAAAACCGATGTACTGTTCTTAAGTATATTCACTCTATCTTCACCAAGTGTTGTGTGCATATGCTTTGAAAGAGCAGTACAGGCCAAGTAATTTAATCCAATGTGATTTTCATTTGGTAGTTGTACGATCGTATCAGCACCATTTAATACTAATGCCATAAATATGTTGATCAATCCATGTTCACTTGCTACCAGTAATGCAGTCTCTCCTTTGGTATTTTGATAGTTAACGTTAACCTTTAAACCTATCAGGAGGAACACAATTTTTTCATACTCTTTGCCACTGTTAATAAGTTTTATAACATTGAAAAGTGACTCCTCAAAAGAAAAATTTATATCTTCTTCAACATCGAATATAATTTTATCATCAACAAATATTTTGAAGACACCAAGGTGATGCAAAAAGGTGATTTTGTTCGAGATGTGATCGATAATGGATTGCGTTACAGAAGAAGGAACAAAAAACACAACAATGACAGACCCCTCATCAATATCGATTAGTTTAAAATGCTTTGAATTTTTCTCAAAAAGGTACTTGACAAGTTGACGAAGGTTTTCCACTGTTTTAGATCTCCACCTGCCAGTCAACCTAATCAATATTCTAGAGTTACCTCCCTCAATTGGTAAAGAAACTTTTTCAATTTGAGCTTTCATGTCTTGAATTTCAACAGACTCTTCAAATTTTGTTAATTCGTTTTCATATTTTTCAATAGCAGACTGCAGCCTTTCGCTTAAAACGAACTCTTCAGAAAGGTCTTGAATTACCTCAATATTCAGAAAGTCATAATGAGGTTGAATTGCATCAAAAAGATCATCAATTGTCTGCAAGTGAACAAAACCAGTTTTTCTGAAATATTCTGACATCCAACGAGCAACATCAATTACTTTGTACGAGCCACATTCATCATAATACTTCCTTATATCTTTAAGGAGAGAAATAAACTGCTTTTGTAGACTCCAAAGACCCCGGGAAACCTCACACTTGGAATTTAAGACTATTTTTTTCAAAATTTTAGGCTCCTTGTTTGACGAATCTTCATTCTTAGTGGCCAAAGAAATCGATACATTCTGACTTTTTTCAACTTCCTCTTTCCAATTTGTGCCCAGCAAGTTAGCAGCTAACTGTACAGGACCACCTACTGCAATAAAAGAATCCAAAAAATTCTGGCAATGTTTTTCAAGGGATAACAAGTCTCTCTTTAACTTCATTCCAGCTACAAACTCATCATGGATTGTTCTGTACTCGGGTGAATTCCTTACTGCTCTGCTAATGAGTTCCTTGCTGTACAGTTCACCAGCAACTTTATCAATGCAATGCTCCACAGTATCACTTAGAGCAGAGTAATGGCGAGTGAGTACATCTTGTACAATTGTCCAGACACCTTTCATATTCACTATTTTAAAGTACTCATGATAATGTTTATAATAATAATACTTTACCTTCACTGGTTTTCATTTCTATTTGGTGAGCTATGGCTGTCTCATGAGAATCATGCAATGCATCAATTACGACTCTCCATGTCACATGAGGATTATTATCAAGAAAATTCTGAACAACAATACTGTGAGCTTCCTCTTCTTCCAGTCCATGCTTCATATCAGCTAAAATTTCTTGGTTCATTTTAGGAAGACAACAGACAAACTGTTCCCAAGTCCCAGCAGTAAATTCAGATGATCTTAACAAATGAATTAAATCGTCTTTTCCTGGCTTATCTAATAATAAAAAAATCAGCATTAAATTCTGTAACTTGAAAGTACATGTATAAGTGATGTATACAACATTTAAGTGATGTAAAGTGATGTACATAACATTTGGTTGTGTTACTTTTTTTCACTTTCACTGTTTCTCTTTTATATAGTGGCAGATACAAACCACAATTGGATTTGGAATGCATGCCTATGCATTTTCATAATCACAAACTTCAGAGTCACAAACAAAGTGAAAGTGCACCATAAAGTTTCTATATTTTCAGATACAGCAAGGATTGTACAGTTAGAAACTGAATGGCAAGGTTAATAATGTAACGACTAGATCTACCACTAATTATATATGTAACACTTAGCTAGCAGTGATTTTACAGAAACAGCATCATTGATTCAACAACATTAATAACTATTCCCTAATTATTAGAATACCTATCAGTATTACCTGTAATGGTAGGTCCTGGGTTTGGTTCTACGTTTCCTGATATAAAGAGGAGGAGTGACACACAGAGAAGAGGCAAAATGAAATCACAAGATGCAAAAGTGTCACATGCACACGAAGATGAAGAACTCTTGCTATTAGACTCACAACAAGACCGAGGAAGAAGAAGACAGCAGTTCCAGGCCCCTACGCTTGTTCTCCATTGCGACAGATCTATCATCACGAACCCCTACTTGGCCAATTGGAAGGAACAAAGAATCACGCCTTTTTTGTTTATAATTTTTATTTTTTAATGAGGCGTGGCTCAGGCCTATTAGAATTAATTTTTTAAATGGCAAAACTTGTAAGATCTTCATTGAGGTCTTATGTGGAGGGTGTCAAAAAAACCATTGCTCTTAAACCGCTTGATGACAGTGAGAAATTGATGCTTTGGGACCTGAGGGACGAGGATTGTGTTAATGAGTGGGAATGTATTAGTGATGAAGAAAGAGGAGGAGGTTCTCAAGCCACTTTTAAGTCAAACAAAAAAGGTATTACCTTAAGCCTACTATTTTTAGCGTCTACTAAATTTAGCTATATTAGCGAGAGAGCTTTAAATCGCTAAATTAAATAGACACCAAAATAATTATTATTCATTATAATGGTTATTATTTATAGTTAATTTGGTTAAAAACGCTAAAATTAGTAACGCTAAACATGACTTTTGCTGATTTCGCTAAAATTAGTAGATGCAAATAATAGTAGGCTTAAGGTATATAAAATTTTCTGATACACATACATGTTTTTATGTTGCGTTGAAATTTTAAGCTGATTCTGATCAAAATTAAAATCACTTAAAAATTGGCCAAAGATCTGTATATACTAGATATGCATGTGCATGTAGTACCATAATTCCTCTAAAAATTTGTCACATTAAATTTTTATTTGTAATTTTTAAAATGAATTTTTAGAGGGAGAGTAGTTATGAAGCTTTTAAATTAATTATTTTGTTGAATTAGGAGGGATTCATTAATACACAACACCAGCTGTATGCTAACCTGGCTATTCAGAGTATCCTTCTCTCATATTGAACTTAGAATAAATTATTGTAGAAAATTTGAAATAATTATTTATTTTCGAATTTAGAGCATCGAATATTTAGAGGAATTACGGTACACAGTATTTTATCAAAAATGGCTAGGAGAGAATTTTCCATTTTAATAATTTTTTCTGATGCATATACATGAATTTATGTGGTGTAGAAAGTTTGAGCTGATTCTGATCAAGATTAGATTTGTAATGAATTTTTGATACTGTTATTATTATTATTATTATTATCATCATTATTTATTAGGTACGGGCTCTGTCTTTGAAGGTGTTTTAAATACTAGCATTAAAAACACAGAGCTGAAATACAGTGGATATTGTGCCATTAGATCAAAGCCAGTAAAAGTAAGACACACGCTCTACAATACACTATTGCATTGATACATCGTTCAGTATCGCAGCTTAGATTTAATGAAAATGGATCGAAAAGATGTCTCCGAATTTGATGCTTTTGAGATTCGAGTGAGAGGAGACGGACGGAAATTCTTTGCTAACATTCATGCTCCAGGACTAGCGACCAGGGCAGATAACTTGTGGCAATACTTCATATTCACTAGGGGAGGCCCAGAATGGGAGGACATTATAGTAAGCTATGCTGCATTTTTGATTACCGTATAGTGCTTTATTTTGACAGCGCTTTATTTTGACAATTTTGCTGTAAAATTGTAATCGGAAGTTTTCTAATTTGACAATTTTTTGTGTACATGTGCATTACCGAGCATGAGCATTAGTGATTGGTGGTTTTTAATATTGGCGATTCCGCTTGCAAACCGCCAATTTTCCATATAAAATTTTGCCAAATTAAAGTGCTATATGGTATGTACACGTACATGTACTATAAAAATAGACCTCTTACAAAAGGTATTTTTATTATCTCGCATGCATGTGAATCAATTAGAAGAGATGATGAATAATGATTTGCCAGTTACACAATGTACATACCTGCAGTTCAATTTACTATAAATATTTATTATTACCTTTAATCTACATGTACATTGTATTATGCTCCATTTTTGATTATGTGCTTCAAGAAAGACCTATGCATGTGAATAAACTAGAAGAAATGAATAGTGATTTGCTGATTACATATCATTAATTTGTAATCCTTTTCTATTTTAGCTTCCTTTTCATAAATTTTTCCTGACTCACCGTGGCTATTTTCAAGATCGTCAAGTCGTCTTACCTTTAAAATCTATCGCAACATTTGGCCTGTTAGTAGCTGATAGAGTTAATGGGCCATTCAAACTCGAGATACAACACATAAAAGCAGTCCGATGTAAAGAAATACATACAGAGGCATCAGAAAAAGAGCTATTTGATTACTGAAGAATTATGATTTATAATAAAGAGAACTTGCTATATCAATGTATTATTAGTTTGATTATGAGTCATCATGCAGGTCTATATATAAATTAATTATAACAGTAAAAAATTGTGACTATAATTGACAAAATGTACATGTACTGTATGGTGAGTAATTCGTTTTTAAAGAGGAAAAAATCCAACTTCCTGTGCTCCATTAGTAAAGGAATTATTGCACAAGATGCAAAAAGTTCTTACGTACCTGTTGCAACCAATGCTTTTCTAAAAGAACACACACAAGTTGATATCCGCCAAATGGTACCTTTGTCAATTAAAGTCACAATTTTTGAAGATTTCACATGGAGGTTTAATTTTTAAAAAATTATTATAAATTAAATAATCTGCTAATACATGCAGCTGTTTATACTTCACATGGAGAAGGTTTAATTAAAAAAGAAGCAAACTATTTATTATCATGGCAGTATGGAGGCTGTTCAACAGTATTAATATCAAAAGTATAGCTAGAGTCCCAGTCTCTCTCGAAAACAAGCTTCAGCTCTTCTGGTATTGATAGTGAATCAGGATCAGTTATATTAGGTTTTTTGACAATACAACTGACACCACCAGTGGATATAAAGTAATCCCCTGACCAGTTTGATGTGCCTGAGGGGAAAGAAATGGAGATGAGAGAGAGAATTAGAGAAGGAAAAAAGAACAAGTAAAATGGACCAAGAAAAATAAGAGAGATAAATTAAGATGTACAGTGTACACAATAGTGATTGGTATGTTAGCACAGAATCAGAAACAGATGGCGAAAGAGAGAGAGAGAGAGGAAGGCCATATATTAGAGTATTATTATTATACTTATTACTACTACTATACAGCATAGACATGTACATATGTGTTGGTGTATATACCATAATCAGAACATATTGACATGTAGAATGTAGTGAGTGGAACACATAGAGAGTATTACTAATAATATTGATTTTATCATAATACATTAGCACACATGTACGTGTACATGTAGATGCATTGAAGTATTACGTATTACGTATTACGTATTACGTATTCTATTACGTACCAACATAGGCAGCTTTATCAGTGACCATGTACTTGTTATGATTGACTCTTGTGTATGGGATCTGAGTATCATTCAGTGGCGGAACAACAAAGTATTTCTATTAAGAATATATTATAATCCAAAGAATAAAAAATGTTTCATAAATACAATCAAAATAATTATATTTAAACGGGTATCTGTTTATACATACATGTATGTGTATCTGCAAGAGTACATAATACTTAAAGAGAGTATCCATGCAACAGCCCTATGTACTCTTGGTATTTGTCATATCAATTAGACTTATCCCTTTTAACTATATAGCAAGGCTGCAAAAGTTGTGGCAGCCATTTTGAAGTGGGGTGAATCCTACTTAGTAACGCTACCACGTTACTAATAGATGCCTACACAACAATGCCATACATTATTCTGCCTTCAACATTTAACAGTAAAACCACTAGTTTTAATGGTACTCAATTATCTCAGAACAGATACACTCTGATAGCTTTTACTCAATTATGGCTAGATCTATTAGCAGTTATGACAACAGTCATACTATTTTGTGGTATAGCTATAGCTCCATTGAAGTGCAAGTGCTAGTTTATTAATATCATTAACCAAGAGTGGAGCAGTGATGGAGAGCCCTGTTGAAGCAAATTCTAATACAGATGATGTGATATACGAAATGATGGAACAACCAGCATTTCATCAAGAGCAACGTCAAGATCGGCTTCCACCCAAAAGAAAACACATTGAGGATAAATGGCCACTTCGTATAGTGATATGCCTTTTTACAGTTATACTGCTAGTGCTTACCATTTTAGTGGGTATGTGTGGTTTCATAATATCACAATCATACCCTACTGAATGCACCAGTACTACAGCTACTACTGCCAGTATTCTTAATGCTGATGCTACTGCTATTGATGTGAGTAGGTTGGCTGTGAGTATTTCTCAAGTATTACTTGAAGTTCATGACCTAAAGGCTAGTTTTAACAACTCATTGGCTATATTAGTTGGGGAAATTCATGACAGAATTGACAACATGGAAGAAGAAATACTTGACAAAACAGCTCGTATTTCAGAGAAAAATAACAATACAGCTAACAAGAACTTGGAAAAATTGAAAAATTTTATTGAGATAACTGACAGTGATCTGAGGGTTGCTTTTAACAACTCCTTATTAGTTGGGGAAATTCACAACAGAATTGACAACACAGAAGAAGAAATACTCAACGAAGCTGCTCTTATTTCAGAAAAAAGTAACAATACAGCTAACAAGAACTTGGAACAATTAAAAAATCTTATTGAGATAACAGACAGGAAGATTGATGCTATACAAGACACCAGCACTTCTAATGCTGCAGTGATCAACGATGTACTACTAATGACACAAAGACTTTTAGCATTACATAATTTCTCTGTGGCTCTTCCTACATCTTGTAAGGAGATTGAACAGGAACAACCATCAGGAATGTATGAACTAGCATCTTTTAATGAGACGTACGAGGCTTACTGTCATATGGAGGAGCTGTGTGGTTCAAAAGGAGGATGGACAAGACTAGCATATCTGAACATGTCTGATTTTTCGGAGACCTGTCCTTCTGGGCTTAGATTGTACCAATCAGAAGACGTAAGTGCTTGTGGTCGACCATTAACAAGCAGTGCAGGCTGTGTATCAGTTCAGTTCCCATCTAATGGTATCAGTTATTCTCAGATATGTGGCAGAGTAACAGGATATCAGTATGGAACACCTGATGCTGTACATAGTGGATTTACTCCAAATCACAATAATTTGAATGGCGATTATGTTGACGGCGTTAGTATCACACAAGGGTCTCCTCGAAAACATGTCTGGACACTGATAGTAGGCTTTACTGACCAGACAAATAGCGACAATATTTATTACAATTGTCCATGTTCTACCGGCAGTACGCAACACATTCAATCGTTTGTTGGCAATCATTACACCTGCGAATCAGGAAACCCCACTACTTCTATATCAGCTCATTTATATACATCTGATCCACTCTGGGATGGCCAAGGATGTAGTTCTCATGAAGCAGCTTGTTGTGATATTCCTGGTATCCCATGGTTTCACAGAGACTATGGTAACGCTACCACTACTGACTATATTGAGTTGAGGGTCTGTGGAGATGAGGGAACTGATAACGAAGACACTCCTGTCAGCTATTATGAGATTTACGTCAAGTAGAAATGACTTTATGACCTGTTTTTGAGTGCTTTTGGCATTAAGTTTAAAGAATTCAGAAAATTTTTCTTTTGTTGTTTTTTAGATTAGATTCATTATAGAGGTTTACCTAATACCGTCAAGTGGTAATTCAAAAGCCACCTGCATTATTGTGTGCATTAAGAGGAATTTAAATTGATAATTTTCATGTTCTTTACACTTTTAATAATCATTTTTAATAACCGTTTTCAGATAGCGTTTTTTGAGACTAATAATTTTTGCAAATGACCTGCATACGGAAGTTTACAAAATCAATTTTTGCAAATATTTACTATTCTGCCATCTTGTACAGTATTTAATTTCGTGAATCATAAAAATCCATGAAACTTATTATCCTTAAAAAACAGCTACACAGTTAGCATAATGTAATATACTCACTGTTTTTATGCTTCCATTCTTGGGTTCGGTAACATTCCAAGACCCCAGACTCTCCAGAAAGCTCCTCATGTCACAAGGAGAGTGTTCCTAGTGACTGCCCAGCAGACGTACCTCAATCCCTTTCTCATAAGCTGCTGTACGCAATGCATCATCAATCACCGGCCAGTACCTAATATAATATAAATAAAATATAATATAAATTGTTAATATAATAATCAACAGGTTATTTTGAGGATATAAGTGCACCATATCAGGTGTTTTGTCAAGGGTTACAAGTTTTGTAAATTCCTTCCTGATCAACGAAAATAAAATCCACAAAATCAATGTTATACGGTACCCACATGGCACATAGTAGAATTCGCAAAATTAAAATCCGTAAATAAGAAATTAAGTAGATTTCGCAAGATATAATTCACTCAAAAAACCCACTTATATGGTACACTGCAATGTACAGTAACAAGAGAATTTTATTGTATTATTAAGAAACAATCCTCTCTTACTTTTTAGGGTAGCTGTAGACAATGGCTGGTTCATAGGTCCATTACAGCAATGTAGATAAACTCATCAGCACTCGCTATGACATTGAGGAGGGCGCTAATGTCATCAGTTCTGTGATCAGTAGAGAATTGTGGAGGAGATGACTAGAGAATAGAGAGAGAATTTTTATTAAATTTTAAATACATATTGATGTCCCTATATGCTATGTAGAAAGTTTGAGCTGATTCTGACAATCAAATTTTGAGTTATGAGCATTTTAAATGAGCCAATTTTTGAAAAATACCCAAAGCTATAGCCCCCCATGGTTTTTTCGAAAAATGGCTCCAAGATCACCCCAAATTTTTACTACATTTTCTGATACATTTTCTAATACATATTGATGTACTTATGCTATGTAAAAAGTTTGAGCTGATTCCGACTTTATTTTTTTAAAGTTACGGCCATTTTAAGAAAACATCAAAAATCTGAAAAATACCCAAGGCTATTATAGCCCATGGTTTTTTCAAAAAATGGCTCCAAAATCACCCTTAATTTTTATTACATTTTCTAATACATATTGACATCCTTATGCTACATAGAAAGTTTGAGCTGATTCCAACTTTTTTTTCAAGTTACGGCCATTTTAAGAAAGTGTCAAAAATCTGAAAAATACCCAAGGCTATAGCCTTGGGTATTTTTCAGATTTTATAGCCCATGGTTTTTTCCAAAAAATGGCTCCAAAATCACCCCAAATTTTTATTACATTTTCTGATACATATTGACGTCCTTATGCTACATAAAAAGTTTGAGCTGATTCCGACTTTAATTTCTCAAATTATGGCCATTTTAAGAAAATGAAAAAAATTTGAAAAATACCCAAGGCTATATAGCCCATGGTTTTTTGTAAAAAATGGCTCCGAAATCACCCAAAATTTTTATTACATTTTCTGATACATATTGACGTCCTTATGCTACATAGAAAATTTGAGCTGATTCCGACTTAAATTTTTTAAGTTACAGCCATTTTAAGAAAGCGTCAAAAATCTGAAAAATACCCAAGGCTATTAGTAACGCGGTAGCGTTACTAAGTAGGATTCACCCCCAAACAAAATGGCTGCCACAACTTTTGCAGCCTTGCTATACCGGGAAAATGAGCTCCTATGCTTACCAGACTTCTTAGAGGACCTTATCTTGACCAGAGGACTCCATTGGCACCACTAGCGTGGCCCTAGACCTTGTCTAAGAGAAAATCCAAAAATCGGCGAACCGGCCGTTTTGTTCAGCCACCTATTTTCATCTTCATTATCATAATCTTAGCTGCACGCCACCATTTTGTTATTATTATTATTATTATTATTATTATTAATTAAAGAAGCATGTGCTCCAAAATTTGGGTGTGGTCGCGCATGCTCAGATCTGCAGCTCTGGAAGATGCGAGTTATTCTTTTACCAATCAACTTACTGCAATACTTTAGTGGAGGTTTCCAGCTAAAAGAAGGTATTAATTTTACATGTTACTGTTTTATCAAGTGTGTTATTTTATTTTATTTTAAAAACAAACAATTAATTAATGATATGACTTATGATATGCAATGATAATTATGAACTTGACAACAGCCTGGAAGAACAGGAATAGCAGGGAAGATGGACACTCTTAGCTCACAGATTCTTGAACAAGGACTTGTGTCAAGACTAGTATTAGTTTCACTTGTCATCAGTATAGTTGATATTCCTTCAGCATGTCTATTCAATGCTGTCTCTCATAAATGTCATAATAATGATGATAATAATAAAGAAAATTATTGTTTTTGTAAAATCAACAAGTATCACAATTGCAACTAAAGAAATACTATAAATATTATTAAAAAATCAACACAAACAAGAACATAAAAAATTAAAAAAAACAAGATGAAGTAGGATTCCGAACGACCAACGAAAATACGAAATGAAAATCCTACTCGTGACGCAAATTCTACTCTACCTTGCAAGGTGATCCATAATTCTTACATAATAACATTAAAATTACAATGTAGAGTAGAATTTGCGTCATGAGTAGGATTTTCATTTCGTATTTTCGTTGGTCGTTCGGAATCCTACTTCATCTTGTTCTTTTTTAATTTTTTATGTTCTTGTAGCCCATGGTTTTTTGTAAAAAATGGCTCCAAAATCACCCCAAATTTTTATTACATTTTCTGATACATATTTACGTCCTTATGCTACATAAAAAGTTTGAGCTGATTCCGACTTTAATTTCTCAAATTATGGCCATTTTAAGAAAATGAAAAAAATTTGAAAAATACCCAAGGCTATATAGCCCATGGTTTTTTGTAAAAAATGGCTCCAAAATCACCCCTGATTTTTATTACATTTTCTGATACATATTGACGTCCTTATGCTACATAAAAAGTTTGAGCTGATTCCGACTTTAATTTCTCAAATTATGGCCATTTTAAGAAAATGAAAAAAATTTGAAAAATACCCAAGGCTATATAGCCCATGGTTTTTTGTACAAAATGGCTCCAAAATCACTCCTAATTTTTATTACATTTTCTGATACATATTGACGTCCTTATGCTACATAGAAAATTTGAGCTGATTCCGACTTTAATTTTTTAAGTTACGGCCATTTTAAGAAAGCGTCAAAAATCTGAAAAATACCCAAGGCTATAGCCCATGGTTTTTTGTAAAAAAATGGCTCCAAAATCACCCCAAATTTTTATTACGTTTTCTGATACATATTGACGTCCTTATGCTACAAAGAAGTTTGAGCTGATTCCAATTTTATTTTTTCAAGTTACGGCCATTTTAAGAAAGCATCAAAAATCTAAAAAATACCCAAGGCTATAGCCCATGGTTTTTTGTAAAAATGGCTCCGAAATCACCCCAAATTTTTATTACATTTTCTGTTGATAAGATTTTTGGTTAAGTATGGGCAGTGACTAGGCAAAATGCCAATAACAACTGCTATTAGCAAACTTACAGTGGGAGTATAAATTCATTCCCCCATTATGCTAGTGTTGCATTGTTATCGTATCATATCAACCATGACCCAGGGCATGCCATTCCTTTACCATAATTGTAACAGCATAATAGCAACTATAGTTGTAGGAGTAGATGTAATAAGATCACACTCATAGCTGGAATGCATGGCATTGTCAAGTACAGTATACTTCTGAATCAGTCATGCTTGTTATTCCTTTCCAAATTAGAACAAAACAATTATTACAACTTTGTACTTTTGAGCTTCTCATACTTTCCTTATGAGGCAGTCACATTGACTTAATGAACTTATCATTATCATGTCAGATTCCCCAGGAAATAATTCAACATAGGGGCAGGGGAGTGGAGTAATTCGCCAAATTCATTTTTGTTTTTTTTAATTATTTTGCAAAAATGCCTTTGTTACACAGAAAAACACACACTTTCATATTTCCTTACTTGGTAAAAAGGAATGGAATAAGATGCCCAAGATACATAGACTCCGATGAAGGACCACGCCCAGTGTATAGAAAAAATGGCTTATTTTGCTCATATGCATTCAAGATATCAGAAACATCCCTGCATAGGCCATGATTAATATAAATTTTATGATTTATAACTTTACCTGTGAGAAAAGAAAATTCCTCGGCGGAGAAAGTGGTGGGCTGGTTTCTTTGATAGAGTCTCGATCCTTTGTAGAAGGGATTCGTCAATTCTCTCACTTCCAAACTGAACTATAAATAGATATATAATTTCACACCTGACATTTTGGCCTATATACCAATGAGCTTGTCATAGTTGATCTTCTTTTCCCCTTCTCCTGCTTTAGCTGTCCAAGGATCAACAATTTGTTCTTTAGGTTGAGCTGATTCTGCTGCCATTGTTGAACCGTTTTTCCTAGTGAAATCAACTTGTTGTCCTTTGTCCAGCAGGATATTTTGCTGCTATGGGCTAGGTTAATATCATTATGCAAAACTTGAGCTCGCCTACGCGTCCTGGCACGACGCCCATCCTATCCATATTGATACGGTTATGTACTGAATCAGTTCCAAAAATAGCCTGAACTATACTAAAAAATAATCATCTCTAATAAAAATAGAACATAAATGAAACTGGCGCAAAATCTAACAGGCTATATAAATCTAAAACATAACAATTTTAATTTGTTTGTTTATATAATTTTTTGCTGCCTCACAGGTCATGACATAGATGATAACAAACTACACTATAGCTCTAGAGCTCAAATGATTTAGTTTTTTCTTTCGTTTTTGTTAAAAATATTTCTAATGTAGACCCTCCAGTTCCTTCTGTAGCAGTATCATTACTTGGCTTAAGAATATAATTTGTCACAAGGTCAATGTGCTCCTGTCGAAAGGCCACTAAGGC
This sequence comes from Amphimedon queenslandica, assembly GCF_000090795.2. Classification (NCBI taxonomy): domain Eukaryota; kingdom Metazoa; phylum Porifera; class Demospongiae; order Haplosclerida; family Niphatidae; genus Amphimedon; species Amphimedon queenslandica. Next base: position 154,712 of record NW_003546385.1, on the reverse strand, counting down.
TTTAACACAACTGTTGTAAGTATCCTTGCTGCATGAATGAAGCTCTACATAGGTCCTCAAAATGGAGTGTGAAAATTCATCTTTCTTGTATTCATTTTTCATGTCGGTTAGAAACTGACGATGCTCAAGTGGCATACGAACTTTCATCCCATCCAAGAAACTTTTAGTACCACCTTCAAATTCAATGCCTAAAAATATATCAAATAATGGAATGATTGAACTTTGGACACCACTTGCACCGGGATATGTTCGAAATGTGTCAGGATCTTCAGTACCCTCATACTGTATTCCTTCCTTACTTCCAGAAAAAAAGCTTCGCAACTTGTTATAAAAGACACTTGGATCACATTCGTAGTACATCTCTTTCATAATGCCTGTGATACTAGATATGCAATCAGTGACAATCTTGAGGCAACGCATTACTTCTTGCTGATCATCTTTCTTGATTGCTTCAATGCAATCAATGACAGCTTTGATACCTGGTGCAGCTGCAAGCTCAATACGCATATGAATTAGATAGAACCAAGCTTCATCTTTACTACCAGTAAAGGACAATGCGATCTCAAAGTTGTCTTTAGAAAGAGGCTCACTCGGGTTTTTCAGATGCCAATTCCATAAAACAAAGGCAGCATAGCACGGAGAAGGTGATAGGCCGAGATGTGACGAAACGGCAACCAAAGGAACGGCTAACTCCCTAGGTAGACTTGTGCACTGACCAATAGATCTGTATGCTTGAGAAATAAAGGTGATAACACAGTAAGCTCTTTTCCAGTGTTGTTCTGTTGGAAGCGACGACTCGTCAATTGTAATCAATGGAAGACGGTCAACTTTATCTATTAGTTGTTTGCCAGAATCTTTCAAAAGAGTTGGTAAGTCGTTAGCGATACTTTCCCACAGCTCAAAAGAACTAGGGAGGCGTTCAACTTTAGAAAGAAATCCTAAATTCCATCTAGAATCCATGGCTAAGTTACAATGCGATGGCCCGGTAATCTATGGTTTGTTGCTTATCCACTGTAGTTTATTATTAGTTATAAAGTTGCACTAGATTATTCAAATCAAAAAATTCAAAGTAATAGATCTAGATCTAGCTATAATAGTAAAACTAATAGCAAAAATAATTAACACTATAGTCAAATAAAGGCAGCAAAAAATTATTCTTGATCCTTAAGCGGACAGCTTAAAATTCAGAGGACGAGGAGTCATGAACTGCTTCACAACATCCATAGTCACCTCAGCACGTCTTGCCTGATGATCACCAACAAGCTTTTGAAGCACACCAATAAGCTCTTTCTTGAGTTGTCCAGTAAGCAGTTTTCCACTCTCATAATTCTAAATTAAACCATTTAATTAAATATACCTAGTTATGCTATTACTACCTTCTTTATCTCTGCCAGACGTTCATCATCCTCCATGAAAAAGGTCAAGTATTGATAAGAGACATCAACGTCAGTGTTACCACCATGCTC
>NW_003546385.1:145156-153121 GCF_000090795.2 Amphimedon queenslandica | reverse complement strand
GGGATGAGACACCGGACATCTTTATGGTCTCCAAATATGTCTGGAAAGGTAGTACTAAAGGATGGTGCTGCTTGAACAGCTGGGAATGCCATTTTACCTGTACAGTATGAAACAGTATATTAAGTCAATACTCCTTTTGCATGGTACACTCACCTATAGAATCTGTATCCTGGAAGCCAAATATACCCTTTGCCTGATTACAAGTTACACACTTTTGTATACGTAGGACATTGCGATAAAAGGATGGACAGCAACTATAAAAGTAAATTAACAAATGGACAAAATTATTGAATGAATTTTTAATTTGTTTTCAGTACCTCATGTAATCCAAGTTGGAGAAGATAAAAGTCTTATTAACATCAAAACCACAGGCAATGATGTCTTTAGCATTCTCATAAGCAAGGCGATGAGCTTCCTCTAGGCCAAGATCTCTCCACATAAATTTCTCATCATCAGTCATTTGTATCACAAGTGGTACATCAAATACATCTTGCAAATATCTATTAATAGAATCATTAGCCTATGTGGTAGTTTATTATAGACCCTATAGGGCACTAATTTCTGCGAGTAATTATTACACTACGGTATCCACCCACACTCATGATTTGCATGGACAGCAAGATGTCAGTAGGCTACATGGGGAAACATGGAACAAGAGGCCTTTGTGGCTTCCAGAGCTTGCCTGAGTGGCATTAAATGCCAGTAATGGTGAAGAATAAAGCCCAGAATGTTTCCTGAGAAAAAGCTTCACTGCACTTGAAGCGACTTGTCCACAAAGGCTGCTTTTGGCCTCCTGTCCATTGGTTTTTCCTTGTTTTGCTGTCCAGCAGGAGAATTTCGAAATTTTTTCATTAAAGAATGCAGATAGAACATGGAAGAATACAAATAGTGTCTTATATACGGTATCTATAATTGCTTCTACAAGTTAGCGCCCTATAGGGTTTATAATTATCGCTATCTAATTGTCGTATCAAACAATAATTGGCAATAAAACAAACAGACTATTTGCAGAGCACATTATCAACAAGTTGTAAACATGTTGATAAGATACTTGACTAAGTATGGGCAGCAACTAGGCAAAATGACAATAACAACTACCATTAGCAAGCTTGCAGTGGGAGTATAAATTCATTTCCCTATATTGTGCTAGTGTTGCATTGTTATCGTATCATATGAACCGTGACCCAGGGGATGCCATTCCTTTACCATAATTGTAACAGCATAATAGCAACTATAGTTGTAGGAGTAGATGTAATAAGAACACACTCATAGCTGGAATGTACAATACTACATGTAACTGAATTCCTTTTGCATAATAACTTTGTACTTCGGCTCATATATTGTACACTGCAGTGACACATATTTAACATTTATACCGTACGGGTAGTAAATTTTAAGGGGATACAATTTTGTGAAAAGCTCTTAATTTTTTAATTTCGAGGGGGTTAAATTTCACGTTTTTGCACGTGTACTTGCATTAAGTTATTGATTTTCACATGCTGCACATGCGTATAGTTGGCATTTCCATGGTATTAATTTTCGTGGTTAAGAAGTCACCCACAAAATCCGCGAAATTAAATATCCCACGAAATTTTATGCCTGTACGGTAATTATTCTTTCCATAATGACATTATATGCTATATGTGTATGTCCTGTTATCATGCTATGCGTGTGTTGCGTATGTTCCAATACACAACATAAGTGCAAAAACTCAGCAAATACGTACTTCTATTATCATCATGTGCCCATATGGGTACTATAGCTGGCATTTATATTCCTATGATAGCTCCCAACTGTCAATCTTTGATATGCTATTGGCAAATATAGCTTAATGATGTTTGTGCCCTTACTTGGTAAAAAGGAATGGAATAAGATGCCCAAGATGCATAGACTCCGATGAAGGACCACGCCCAGTGTAGAGAAAGAATGGCTTATTTTGCTCATATGCATTCAAGATATCAGGAACATCCCTGCATAGGCCATGATTAATATAAATTTTATGATTTATAACTTTACCTGTGAGAAAAGAAAATTCCTCGGCGGAGAAAGTGGTGGGCTGGTTTCTTTGATAGAGTCTCAATCCTTTGTAGAAGGGATTCACCTATTCTCTCACTTCCAAACTGAACTAAAATGAATACATTAGATTAACAATTTTCACGAGCTGACATAGTTGACCTACCAATGAGCTTATCATAGTTGATCTTCTTTTCACCTTCCCCAGCTTTAGCTGTCCAAGGATCAACAATTTGTTCTTTAGGTTGAGCTGATTCTGTTGCCATTTTTTGTTCGGTTTTCAGGGTGCAGCAGCCTAGGCAGTATTAGATCTAGATCTAGTTATGCATGATGCGCTGACCACACCTGCAACTTCTCTATATTTTCATTTAATGGAATTTATTATTGTACATGCAATGCAGATCTACAGTATAATACGAGAAGGAATGGGGTAGCAAAGGGGCTTGGTATAAGCAAAGGAGTATGGTAAAACTATTGTTATTTACTCATGCATACATTATCATACCATGTTCAACTTGTATGCTCGGAAAAAGCCAGGAATAGCCATAGATCTACGTACTATCTATATTGACTTCCTCAGGATTCTATCAATGCTTAGAAACCTCGTAACCAGACTCACTTCATTATTAATTCATTTATTTTGTTATTTTGATAATTTTAGATCAAAATTAATCATTAATTCTTATTTTATTAAAAATAAATAAATCCTAAGTCCTACTAATAATAGTAACAATAATTGTAACATTAATTGTTCTCTATTAAATTAATACACTATTGGTAGTGGTTTGTGTGGTTGTTCTTTTCTGTGTCTATCAATCAATGTCTTCCTTTGATCTTTAAGAGTATCCTCCAGGAGACGAGATGCCTTTAAATTAATATATTCAAGTGATGGATGGATGAAGATAGTATCATATAAATGTTGTACTAGTTCTACCCAGTTAGGTTGAGATGACTCATTATTAATATATTTACACTCTATCCTCAGTAGTCTGATGGTTGTATGTGACTGTAACATGTTAGTAACAGCAGGTAGTACCTGTTCAAAAAACAATGGTGTTAATATTTTTTTTTTCTCTTCCTCACTACAGTTACTGTATGACCGATCTGGATTGAAGTTCACTTTAAGTTCTGTGAGATTGTTCTTTTGTGAGATGACATTAATAAAAGTTCTTATCTCTTTAATCAGTGGAATGGGTACACTTAACTGCTGTAAACTGGTGTTGTGTCTGAGACCAGCTGTTAAGAAGTACAGGAATGAATTGTGAATGGAATATTTAATCTCAAGGTATTTCAGTGTTTGGTTTTGTGTTAGCATGTCTTGTAGACTAGTACCCATACTGCTGGTATATACTCTCTCTATCCCCACACTCAGTGCTTTAAGTGTAGTATTGGTTTTTAGAATAGTAAATAGTTCAATAGCACTATTAGCAGCGTCTAGTAGTAAAGTAAGTGTATGTAGATTGGGATGACAGAGAAATAGAAGATGTGGTTGGTATGGTTCAGGCAGTATCAAACAGTGTAATCCTTTGATATGTGGAAGGAGTGATGATGTCATCAGTTTACTACTCCATCCTATCTCTAGAGCAGTCAGTGGTGTGTTCACCTCTTCTACTATATTCAGTGATGATGGTAGGCGTTTATCAGGTACGTCCAGTGAAAGAGCTTGTAATGTGTTGTTGTCCTTTAGTAACTGCTTTATTACTCCATCAGGTAGAGGGGGAGGAGTACATAAAATCAGTCGTACATCTATTGTTAATGATATTATTGTTTTATTTCTTGTTACTCCTCTGATGACACTGATAATGGTACTTGTTATTTCATTCTCTCCAATATATTTAATCTCCAATTTTTGTAGCATTGAATTCATTTCTATACATTTCTCAAGTTCAGTGCACTTGTCTGTGTAGTATGTATTGCCAGTTGTTGGTACAATAGGATTCTCCATTCTTAAGTGCAGTACCTTCAATTGAGGGAGATTGAGGAACTGTATCAATACAAGACAGGGAACATATTGACCAAATAATAATCTACAGTAGCACTCCTGAATATTGTATAGAAGTGATGATTGTAATAATTTGTGTATTAATTCATCAGTGGATCCATTCAACTCTATCTCCAGTCTCTTACACTGAGTCTTTAGTGAGCTATTGTTTAGTCCAGCAGTGAAGACTGATAGTGACTGGTTATTAAATACACTGTGCAGGTGCAAGTGATTCCATGTTGTGTTGGAATTGTTTATACAATAACTGAGACACAACCAGTCAAACAATGATAATGATACTCTATCCCAATTCAGACACAGTGAGAGGTTGTTGATAGATTGTGCTAATACTTGACATAATGTTGTGTTCTGTGATTCATACAGGATTTGAAGAAGAAGAATGGGAACATTGTCAAAATCATCAGAACTGACATGACCATTAGCAAGCTTAGGATTATGATAGAAGTAGGAGAGATGACAAGTCTCAAATCCAAACAATGGTTTCTTCTTACACTGTAAGTCAAGTTGCTGTTTATTAAAATACTTTTGATAGCTCTCATGTTCAAGGTGAGTTAGACCTGCCACAAACCTCAGACACAATCGAAAGTGATCATCATCAAAGTGATCCTTAAACACTTCCTCTGTCTTCTTCTCATGCTTAGCTATCCACCATGCAGCTAGAAATTCCTGTACACTCAAGTGAAGGAACTGATACTTCTCCTCATCATATTCTGTGAATGTTGTCATCAATCCAAGATAGTCTTCCTTGACTGCCTCACTCAGTGACTGTAGTTGATGTGAAGAGAATGTCATTGTTGTATTAGCCAGGTTAGTATAAGCTAATTGACACATCTCTTGTAAAGGTTTAGATAATTGTGATGGTAATGAAGAAAGACTACCTAAAGTACGTGGGTTACTGTCATGTTTTTTAACACGTCTTCTGATAGTTTGTAGGATAAAGTTTTCATACAGTTGAGTGAGTGTTGTTGGTAAGTGTCCTCCTTCCTTACAATAAACTAAGATGACCATGGAGCAAACTAGTGGTACATAACACAATGATTGAACATCATTTCGTACTTTAAGATCATTAATGAGTTTCACTGCTAGTTGTGAGTCCTTACTGCTTTGAGTAGTTGTGAAAGGTTCCTCATTTTTATCATCTTTTCTTTTTTTATCAATGAGTTGTTGTGCTAGTTTTGTGTCTTTTTGAAGTGTTTGTATAATTACTATTGATATTTCTTCCTCAGAAAACCCAATGACCTGAACATGTCTACTGAGATTAGACATGATCTCTAAAAGTGAAGAGGAGGCATAGCTACGAGAGGTAACAATTACTGAACATTGGTCTAACTTTTCTTTACAAATGATACTAGCAGCTAATGAAGTCTGTCTGAGTTGTTCACTTCGTTCATCCCAACCATCAAAGATTATCAATAATCCTTCTCCATTCTTCTTCTCAAACCATTCAGTTACCATGAGAACTTCATAACGTTGACACACAAACAGGTCAGCTAGTGTAGTAGCTGTAGCTATCTTGCTATTCTTTAAAGGACAGTAAAGTACCAAGTCATACTGTTGATGTGGAAGTGGTCCATTAGACCACATGTTTAACAGTTTACGACAGAGTGTAGTTTTGCCAATACCAGGAGGACCGTCTATTACTACTCTGAGAGACAGAGAACTATCTGTGGGTTGGAGGACATCTTCAACACTTATCTCTTCATTTTCAATTAGTTTAACTGTTTTATCAACTTGTCCTCGTAGCAGATGCCAAGCTGATTCTGCTTGTGTGCTAGAGTCTTGTTTTTCTACTAGTGCTAGTCTTCCAAAAAAATCTTTTCCAATTCTTGGTGGCCACTCTGTAGCAATAATAGGTTGGTGTTTGTAGTGTTGTCTCATACTGTCAGCATATCCTTGAACATGATCAGGTATTGAACTAATTGATGTGACAACAGGTATAGACTGACCTAATGTATTGAAATATAATGACTATAATTGATCACTGATAATGTACACACACACTCACCTAACTGGTGTAATATAGAAGAAACAATATCAGTTAGTGCACAATGTTGTTGGTATAATAAGACATGACATATCTTGATTAAATACTGCTTTTGATTAACATAGGCTTCCAACTGTGTTTGAATGACATTCACAAGTTTACTAGATTTCTCATTATCAGTTACTCCTAATACATGCATCTCCTCTTTAGTTTGTTGTAGTACCAGGTCTTGAGCATACAGTGCATCAGTTACATTGTATAGATTCACACTAATGGCATGAGCTAATTTATATGAATGACTCTGTAGTATATTCCTTGGATTACCTGCAGTAGTGTATCAGTCAATGAGTATTGTATTGAGCATATTGTTTACCTGATGTAGTACTAGTGTCAGGTTCAGAAACTGATGATGATACAGTAGGTACTACTGGTACAGTATTAGTAGCAGCATCAGTAGTGCCTATTATTCATTTAATATAATTATTAATAGATAAATGTATACATGACCATACCTCCTGTACATTGATATACTTGTAACTGATCATTAATAGTTTTTAATAAATTGATCTCTTCTCTTTTAGTCAATGCATTGAGTACATCTCTCCATGTTGCTGTAGGATTATTTTTGAGCCATTTAGAGAAAAGGCCCAGTTTGCTTTGATCACTACCAATTTCAAAGTCTTCAATTGTTGTAATATCTTGTTGCGTTATTCCAGGTAAGAGAAGACCGAATGGCTTCCAGTCAACAAGTGGTTCAAGCCAATTAAGTAATAGGACAATATCAGGTTCATCATCAATCATTGGACCAGGATTGAGTTCAACATCTCCTGATAATAGAAGGAGTTTACATAGGCACACAATTAAATAGTGATCATTGTAAATCAGGTTAGAACTGCTGCCTCCAGGTAAGACTACTGACTGGAGGTAATTCATATCAGTAACAGTAACACCAGTAGTACATTGTACTTGGTAGTAGTTACCTAATAATTGAAAATACCAGTGAAAATTCTACAAGTAAAAGTTGCAATTGTTGTTTACCTGTTAGAGGAATCATCAAGATGTGTCTTAATATGTCAAAGAGGAGGAGGAGGAAAGCAATAAGAGACAGAGCTGCTGGCAGTTTAGATATCTTCTCTCCTGGTGTATTATTGCCTGACTTGCTGTCTACTGCAGCTTTAAATGAGTGCAGAGAGTAGCAGCCATTAGCTGGTCTACTGGAGGCAGCTTGACAGTAGTTCCACAGTCCAATACTTGCTCTCCATTGAGAGACATCAATCATCTTGTACAGTATGGAGGACAATGAGAGAATTAGGTAACTTAAGGTGTAACTATGAATCAGTCCACAATAAAAGAAAGCAGAAAGAACAGCTATCTCAATTGTAACCAACAGTTGTAGCTTACACAGTAGCAGTAGAGGGTGTACCAATTGATAGGTGTACTAGACTACTAGTACTGCAGTCGAAATGATGAGTGTATTGTAAAGAGTAAAGACTAAAAAGCAGCCGGACTAACAGTGGAAGGTAACCAAGTATACCACGAAGTTTATGCGACAAAAATTTTTATCGCGAATCCTGCATTTCTAAGATTTCACACAATTATTTTTTGCGAAAAGCTTGCAAACTCAATGCTGGCAATCATAGATACTATATATACCAAGTGGATGCGAAACAGGAAGTAGATTGTACATGAAATTATTGGTGACGTCACGACCAGTATGCCTATGCTCTTTTCGCTGTAGCGTAGCCTCTAGTGGCCTTGTTTCTCGAAGTTTTGGGTTCTTGGTCAAGTTACTACTTTGCTGAGTTGAAGTAAGTATTATGAAGTCTCTATTAGCTCGAATGACCTGCTGAATCCTTGTTTGCTTGATCACTGGATCTCGTTGTGCTGTAAAACATGGCGGCCTATAGTTCTGACTTTAAACACCTTTTCTCCAATCTGGGGCAGAGTTAGTAAGTGTTATTTGAGT
>NW_003546385.1:132669-142045 GCF_000090795.2 Amphimedon queenslandica | reverse complement strand
TGTACCTTATCCTTGTTATTCATTATTACATTAATTGCATTACATTAATTGCATGCAAGACTATAGTGGGAGTAGACTAGGTATGTGGTGTGACTGAGTTGTTATCATTCTTTCTACACGAGAAGGTTTGGCAGTGATGCGTGTTGGTCATTTCACTAAATTCACTCATAAAGCTTTGAAAACTGCTTTTCCTTGAATGCAGTAGCTATACATGTAACACAACACCAGTGTAAAATGGTTCACTAGTGAATATAACTGAGCTAATTATACCTTATCCTTGTTATTCGGCATTATTACATTAATTACAAGACTATAGTGGGAGTAGACCATATATGGTATGTGGTGTGACTGAGTTGTTATCATTCTTTCTACACGAAAAGGTTTCACTGATGCATGCGGTTAATGGAGCGTATCATGCACACAGCAGCACACTCTGAGTTTGTACCAAATTTGATCATTTCACTCATACACTGCTTTTCCAGGAACACAGTATAGCAGTTAGAAGACTAACTAGGTGAATGCAAACACTGAAAGGGCGAGCTGATTTGTAACCTGTCCTTATTTTTTATCCATATCTAGGCTTTTAACTTGCAGCTCGACTTGCAGGGAACGCCTTTTAATTTTTTAATGAGGCGTGGCTCAGGCCTAGATTTTTTAAATGGCAAAACTTGTAAGATCTTCATTGAGGTCTTATGTGGAGGGTGTCAAAAAAGCCATTGCTCTTAAACCGCTTGATGACAGTGAGAAACTGATGCTTTGGGACCTGAGGGATGAAGATTGTGTTAATGAGTGGGAATGTATTAGTGATGAAGAAAAAGGAGGAGGCTCTAAAGCCACTTTTAAGTCAAATAAAAAAGGTATTATATAAAATTTTCTGATACACATACATGTTTTTATGTTGCGTTGAAATTTTAAGCTGACTCTGATCAAAATTAAAATTACTTAAAAATTGGCCAAAGACCTGTACTATATGCATGTGCATGTAGTACTATAATTCCCCTAAAAATTTGTCACATTAAATTTGTATTTGTAATTTTTAAAAATGAATTTTTAGAGGGAGAGTAGTTATGAAGCTTTTAAATTATTTTGTCAAATTAAATGTAGGAGGGATTCATTAATACACAACACCAGCTGTACGCTAACCTGGCTATTCAGAGTATCCTTCTCTCGTATTGAACTTAGAATAAATTATGGTAGAAAATTTGAAATAATTATAAATTACATGTATGGTAGAAAATTTGAAATAATTATTTATTTTCGAATTTAGAGCGTTGAATATTTAGAGGAATTACGTGTACACAGTATTTTGTCAAAAAATGGCTAAGAGAGAATTTTCCATTTTAATAATTTTTTTCTGATGCATATACATGAATTTATGTGGTGTAGAAAGTTTGAGCTGATTCTGATCAAAATTAGATTTGTAATCAATTTTTGATACTGTTATTATTATTATTATTATTATTATTATTATTATTATTATTATCATTATCATCACTATTTATTAGGTACGGGCTCTGTCTTTGAAGGTGTTTTAAATACTAGCATTAAAAACACAGAGCTGAAATACAGTGGATATTGTGCCATTAGATCAAAGCCAGTAAAAGTAAGACACACACTCTACAACACACCATTGCATTGATACACTGTTCAGTATCGCAGCTTAGATTAAATGAAAATGGATCGAAAAGACGTCTCAGAATTTGATGCTTTTGAGATTCAAGTGAGAGGAGACGGATGGAAATTCTTTGCTAACATTCATGCTCCAGGACTAGCGACCAGGGCAGATAACTTGTGGCAATACTTCATATTCACTAGGGGAGGCCCAGAATGGGAGGACATTATAGTAAGCTATGCTGCATTTTTGATTACCGTATAGTGCTTTATTTTGACAGCGCTTTATTTTGATAATTTTGCTGTAAAATTATAATTGGCAGTTTTTTAATTTGGCAATTTTTTTGTGTACACGTGCATTACTGAGCATGAGCATTAGTGATTAGTGGTTTTAATATTGGCTATTCCACTTGCAAACCACCAATTGCCATATAAAACTTTGCCAAATTAAAGTGCTATTATGGTATGTACATGTACATGTACTTTAAAATAGACCTCTTACAAACGGTATTTTTATAATCTTGCATGCATGTGAAATTGTGAATAAATTAGAAGAGATGTTTAATAGTGATTTGCTTGTTACACAATGTACAACATATCTGCAGTTTTACTATAAATATTTATTATTACCTTTAATCTACATGTACATTGTATTATGCTCCATTTTTGATTATGTGCTTCAAGAAAGACCTATGCATGTGAATAAACTAGAAGAAATGAATAGTGATTTGCTGATTACATATCATTAATTTATAATCCTTTTCTATTTTAGCTTCCTTTTCATAAATTCTTCCTGACTCACCGTGGCTATTTTCAAGATCGTCAAGTCGTCTTACCTTTAAAATCTATCGCAACATTTGGCCTGTTAGTAGCTGATAGAGTTAATGGGCCATTCAAACTCGAGATACAACACATAAAAGCAGTCCGATGTAAAGAAATACATGCAGAGGCATCAGAAAAAAATCTATTTGATTACTGAAGAATTATGATTTATAATAAAGAGAACTTGCTATATCAATGTAATATTAGTTTGATTTGAGTCATCATGCAGATCTATACTTTCTAAATTAATTATAACAGCAAAAAATTGTGACTATAATTAAGTAATTAAATTCGTCTTTATATAGAGGAAAAAATCCAACTTCCTGTGCTCAATTGATACAAAAATTGGTGCACAAGATGCAAAAAGTTTTATGTAGCTTTTGCAAACAATGCTCTTCTAAAAGAACAAACACAAGTTGATATTAATTTTTCTTAAATAATCAGCCAAATGTTTCCCTTTGTCAATCATAGTCACAATTTTTGAAGATTAAGACAAAAATGCATGTGTGGAGCCGTTTTACTTGGAAATTAAAAAATTCCAGCAAGCTTCACATAATTTTATGGACAGATCTACTACTGAAGACAGTTTCTGCTTGTTTTTAGTCTTGTATACTAGTAGTTGCCAACCCTGCTTCAACAAGCATTAGTCACCTGTATCATCAAAATACACCAATTTAAAGTAAGGTGACTCAAATGTGCACTACCAATTTAAAGTAAGGTGACTCAAATGTGCACTTACCCATACCAAGTGTCAATCATTAATATTATTTATTTAATAGTAGATTTATAGATGTTCTACTATGAATAATCATGCTGCATCAATTGTCAATTTTGTAAAGTAAAAATATTATTACATGTGAATTAAGTTTTAATTTAGATTAGCATGTGAAAAATTTTTTTACTACAACTGAAACTCAAACAACTGAGAAAAACTAGATAGTAATGGCAAGAGTAACCACACCACAAATAAAAAAGAAAATACTGAAATAGAATAATAAGCAACAGCAAGAGTACATAACACCTAAAGCATATATATATATACATAATAATAATGGCAGCAGTCAACACAGTAAGGATTAAATGAACCAATTAAAGGCATGCAACAATTATAATCAAGTCTTCATTCTTTTCAATGACTCTATTACTTGAGCCATAGTAGGACGCTCATTACGTTTAGCACGAATTCCTCTTTGTATGAGAGACTTCATATCAGACCAAGAGACACTATCAGATTGAACTTTTCTCTCTGCTGTTGTCATTCCTGGTGGACAACGTAAATTCATTTCCATAAGGAGAACAGAGTAACTGTATACATCCATTGCTGGACTGTGTTGATCAGGATCACGAGCCTCTGGTGCAGCATATGCAGTATTGCCTGGCATAACAGTACCAGTACTAGTGCCTTGTTGCAATTTAGCTGCACCATAATTTGCTACTTTGGCTTCATAACCACCAGGTCCAGTGCAAGGCTTTAATAATACGTTAGGACTGCTGACATCTCTGTGAATAATAGGCAGAGGCTTAAAAAGGTGAAGGTAGTTGAGGGCTAAAGCTACATCTTGGGCAATACTATGAATCTGATGATTGGTTAATCGGTTTCTTTGCAGCTCCTGATAAAGATTAGTGCTCATCAGCTCGGTCAAGATAAGAGGATTTCCCACTTTAGTTGCACCAATAAACTGGACCAGGTTAGGATGACGTACTTGTGATGCTATATTCATTTCCCTGGAGAAGATACCTCTATTATAATCTGAGATGATGATCTTATGAAGTGACTTGACAGCTACTCTTAAACCTCTAAAGATACCAACTGTAACAACAGCATAAGATCCTCTTCCTAACTCTTCCTTTGTCAAAGTCACCTCATCTTTATCATTAATAACCCAGTGATCATCAGTAAGTGCTTGTTGCTGGAGCCTACGAACAGCCTCTTCAGACTGGCGTAGCTCCCTATCTTTCTCTTGTAGCTCTCTATCTTTTCGTTGTAGTGCCTCCTGATTCTCCTGTAGCTCCAGCATTACCACCTGATGCTCCCTATCCTTCTCCTGTAGCTCCCTATCCTTCTCCTGTAGCTCCCTATCCTTCTCCTGTAGCTCCCTATCCTTCTCCTGTAGCTTCCTATTCTTCTCCTGTAGCTCCCTATCCTTCTCCTGTAGCTTCCTATCCTTCTCCTGTAGTTTCCTGTCCTTCTCCTGTAGCTCCCTATCCTTCTCCTGTAACTGCTTATGATATCTTTCCTCTTTCTCTGCCTCCTTTCTTTTCTTCTCTTGTAGCAAATGGCAATATCTTCTTATTCCTTGATCTTTCTCTGCTTCTTCTTTTTCTTTCTGCTCAAGTTGTTGACAATATATGTGTGCTTCTCTTTCCTTGTCCTTTTCCCTCTCTTCAAGACTCTGAATAAAAGTTAGCACAGTTTGTTCAGCATCAGCTGTATCTTTTCTTGATTTCTGGTACTCCTCCAACCATATTCTTCTTCCTGCCTGTAGTTGCTGCTGATACTTCTTCTTGTAGTATTCACTAGTCATCAATTTAGAATCATAAGTATCACCAACCAGACATCCTCCATTACTGTGGTGAACTATAATGATTATAAAAATGTCAGTAAAAAAACAGTGAACTAATCAAACAATAATATTAGCATTGCCATACATTATCAAGTAGCATTAGTAGCATTTGTGCATTTATATAATTATAGTTTACTTATAGCTGGTATAATTTGAAAAATGATTATAGAAAGCAAGTTACCAACTGTCCTAGAATGTCCGGGACAGGGGACACTCCTGGATATACTAATGTTGTCCTAGAGGGCAGGGGCATAGCTGCTACACCACTGCTAGAGGGGTCTCAAATTGCTCTCATGTCCTGGAACTGCCATTTTTACAGTCACACCCGAACCTAGTCTTGTGAGACCAGACTCAATTTTTAGAATAGAGTCTGGTTTCATTCCTAACATTAATTCGTGCTTGTTTGGCGGAATTTGGTCGACCCAATGAAATCACTGTTACTATGGTTACATTGGAACCTGCCCACGCATGGTAAGTCTATTATTAAAAGTGGAACCATGGTGGAACTTACTGAGCTATTATACATTCTTTCTATGACTATAACTGCCAACTGGATTTCCTTTAACTAGCTGCTCTGTTTAGTAACAGAAAGTTGGCAACTATATGCTAAAGTACACAACAAGTCTGACAATGGCATGCAGAAAAGCATTAGACAAAATACAATAAACAACTTGGTGCCTGTCCTATGCCTGAACATTAATCTTAACACAAGAAACAACATGTCATGCTTATAAAGTCTCAAATTTTTTATGTTCATAATGAAAAATCATAAATCATACACTCACCTAATTCAGTTAACATAGCAGTGCTATCATCAGTAAACCCTCCAGCAGTTATTATCCAAGTACAACCAGGACTCATGATGAATACTGAGAGAGAATGGCCCCATCTCTTACTAACAGAGTGAGGTACATCTAACTGTTAATAGAAATTAATTAATAATTTACATGTATCTCACTGTACATACCTTTATCCAGGAATGTTGAGTGATGTTAAAGATCCAACAGTCATCTAATATATCATTATTCTCATCCAACCCACCACTTATCACTAGCATTGGACTGTCTGATGCAGTTATAATAATAGCACCTGCATGATAGGATCTACCCACAGGCCATTGGTCTATTTTTTCAGGTTTCTTTATACACTCCCAGAACTAATAAATAATGATACCAATTAACAATGACATTAGTGTGTGTGTGTGTGTGCGTGTGTGTGCATACATTTAGTATACACATAATTTAACATACCACAGTATTGATTGATATCTCTAATATATAAATATTGTTTGTAAAAGTCTTTGCTCCACCGGCAAACAGAACAGCTCTAGTGTTGTTGATCTTTTCAATGATGAAGCCAGAAGAAGAGGGTATACACTGACCAATGATTGAAGGATTACTCCATTTTCCTAATTAAAATTAATAATTTCAAACAATAATATTAATAATTCACTTGATGATATATCATAGATTGAGTGCTCATTAGTACGCCAATTTCCATTAGTTAACTTATTATATTTATAATAAGGTAGTTGTACAGCTGGTTTAGAACCATACCCTCCTATCATTAGTAAATGGTGTACTCCATCATGTTCAAATGATATCATTCCACCACCAGATCTCCTCATAACTGGTCTAGTTGCATCAGTTAGTTCTAATTCTCTCCATTGAAGATTAACGGTATCCAGTAGTGTAATACTGTTGTGATAGCAGTTGTCATGGCCACAATAGCCCCCGAAATAATACAATAAATCATTTATTGCAGTACAGCAGTATTCAATCACTCCTAATGGAGGAGTACCAGTAGTACCTCTAGTGACCCATTGACCAGTTGAAGGAGTAAAGTGCTGTATATTGCTAGTGATCCTTCTCTTCTCTTCACTATCATGTACTTTAGGTAAACCATCCTGATCACCACCCCATACTACATACAGTGAATCACCTACTGATACAGCGCGGTGAAACTTGTTTGAGATTCTTCCATTCAGTTGATCTATGATTATCAATGATTGACAGTACATGAATTTAATTTACTGAAAGTTTGGGATAGTTACATTGCTTACTTTTAACTCCACTTTTAGAAGCCATGATAGCTCAGACTCAGGAATGATAATTCTAGGGTTTGTAAAAACGAAAATAGAATTGCTGACGTCATACTGCACCGGTACAGGTAGTCCGGATCCGGCCGGTACCTACCCACCCACGTGTCACGTTTTATTATTACAATTTACGGTACGTGTTTATCAAGAGTGGCCATTCAAACTCAAGATACAACACATAAAAGCAGTTTGATGTAAAGAAATACATGCAGAGGCAATCAAAAAAAATTTGATTACTGAAGAATTATGATTTATAATAAAGAGAACTTGCTATATCAATGTATTATATATTAGTTTGATTATGAGTCATCATGCAGATCTATACTTCATAAATTAATTATAACAGCAAAAAATTGTGACTATATTTGACAAAATGTACCTTAGGCTTATGGCGAGTAATTAAATTCGTCTATAAAGAGGAAAAAATCCAACTTCCTGTGCTCCATTGATAAAGAAATTATTGCACAAGATGCAAAAAGTTCTTATGTAACTGTTGCAACCAATGCTTTTCTAAAAGAACACACACAAGTTGATATCCGCCAAATGGTACCTTTTTCAATTATAGTCACAAGTTTTGAAGATTTCACATGGAGGTTTAATTTTGAAAAATTATTATTAATAAATTAAATAATCCGCTAAATGGTACCTTTTGTCAATTATAGTTACAATTTTTGGAGACTAAGACAAAAATGCATACATGCAGCTGTTTATGCTTCACATGGAGAAGGTTTAATTTAAAAAGAAGCAAACTATTTATTATCATGGCAGTATGGAGGCTGTTCAACAGTATTAATATCAAAAGTGTATCTAGAGTCCCAGTCTCTCTCGAAAACAAGCTTCAGTTCTTCTGGTATTGATAGTGAATCAGGATCAGTTATATTAGGTTTTTTGACAATACAACTGACACCACCAGTGGATATAAAGTAATCCCCTGACCAGTTTGATGTGCCTGAGGGGAAAGAAATAAAAAGAAAAGAGAGAATTAGAGAAGGAAAAAAGAACTAGTAAAATGGACCAAGAAAAATAAGAGAGATTAATTAAGATGTACAGTGTACACATTAGTGATTGGTATGTTAGCACAGAATGAGAAACAAATGGTGAAAGAGAGAGAGAGAGGATGGCCATATATTAGAGAGTATTATTATTATTATTATTATTATTATTGTATTATTATTATTATTATTATTACTACTACTATACAGTATAGACATGTACCTATGTGTTGGTGTATATACCATAATCAGAACATATTGAAATGTACAATGTAGTGAGTGGACCACATACATGTAAAGTGTATTACTAATCATATACATTAATACTACACTACACATGTACGTACATGTAGATGCATTGAAGTATACAGCTCTTCTATTACTTACCAACATAGGCAGCTTTATCAGTGACCATGTACTTGTTATGATTGACTCTTGTGTATGGGATCTGAGTGTCATTCAGTGGCGGAACAACAAAGTATTTCTATTAAAAATATACGTTAATAAAAATGTTTCATAAATACGATCAAAATAATATATTTAAATGGGTATCTGTTTATACATATGTGTATTTGTCATATCTCTTTTAACTATAGATGCCTACACAATTATGCCATACATTATTCTGCCTTAAACACTTCACCATAAAACCACTAGTTTTAATAGATACTCTCTGGCTGTGTTTACACAGCAACGCTAACGATACACAATAGCTTTTACTCCATTATGGCTAGATCTATTAGCAGTTATAACAACAGTCATACTATTTTGTGGTGTAGCTATCTCCACTGAAGTGCAAGTACTAGTTTATTGGGCAAAGCCCACTCTGGTGAAAAAATTTCTGTATCTATGTAAGTACGTGCATTTAGGAGCGTGGCTGGAAGGTAGAGCCCACTAAATATTTCACATTCTTTCTAGTATCAATAACCCAGAGTGAAGCAGTGATGGAGAGCCCTGTTAAAGCAAATCCTAATACAGATGATGCGATATACGAAATGATGGAACAACCAGCATTTCATCAAGAGCAACATCAACATCAGCTTCCACCCAAAAGAAAACACATTGAGGATAAACGGCCACTTTGTATAGTGATATGCCTTTCTACAGTTATACTGCTAGTGCTTACCATTTTAGTGGGTATGTGTGGTTTCATAATATCACAATCATACCCTACTGAATGCACCAGTACTACAGCTACTACTGCGAGTGTTCTTAATGCTGATACTACTGCTATTGATGTGAGTAGGTTGGCTGTGAGTATTTCTGAAGTATTACTTGAAGTTCGTGAC
>NW_003546385.1:129387-131058 GCF_000090795.2 Amphimedon queenslandica | reverse complement strand
GGGATGGCCAAGGATGTAGTTCTCATGAAGCAGCTTGTTGTGATATTCCTGGTATCCCATGGTTTCACAGAGACTATGGTAACGCTACCACTACTGACTATATTGAGTTGAGGGTCTGTGGAGATGAGGGAACTGATAAGGAAGACACTCCTGTCAGCTATTATGAGATTTATGTCAAGTAGAAATGACTTTATGACCTGTTTTTGAGTGCTTTTGGCATTAAGTTTAAAGAATTCAGAAAATTTTTTCTTTTGTTGTTTTTTAGATTAGATTCATTATAGAGGTTTACTTACTACCATCAAGTGGTAATTCAAAAGCCACCTGCATTATTGTGTGTATTAAGAGGATTTTAAATTGATAATTTTCATGTTCTTTACACTTTTAATAACATACCCTTTTTAATTAACTGTTTTCAGATAGCGTTTTTTGAGACTAATAATTTTCACAAATGACCTGCATCCAGAAGTTCAAAAAATTAATTTTTGGAAATATTTACTATTCTGCCATCTTGTAAGATATTAAATTGATTTTTAAGGAATTTAATTTCGCGAATCATAAAAATACACGAAATTTATTATCCTTGAAAAAACCAGCTATACGGTAGCATAATGTACATGTAATACTCACTGTTTTTATGCTTCCATTCTTGGGTCCGGTAACATTCCAAGACCCCAGACTCTCAAGAAAGCTCCTCATGTCACAAGGAGAGTGCTCCCAGTGACTGCCCAGCAGACGTACCTCAATCCCTTTCTCATAAGCTGCTGTACGCAATGCATCATCTATCACCGGCCAGTACCTAATATAATATAAATAAAATATAATATAAATTATTAATATAATAATCAACAATTTATTTTGAGGATTTTAGTCCAACGTATCAGGTGTTTTTTCAAGGGTTACAAATTTTGCAAATTCCTTCCTGATCAACGAAAATAAAATCCACAAAAATCAATATTATACGGTACCCACATGGCACATGGTAGAATTCGCAAAATTAAAATCCGTAAATAAGAAATTAAGTAGATTTCGCAAGATATAATTTGCTCAAAAAAAACACTTTTACGGTAAACTTTGTTTTATTAAGAAACAATCCTCTCTCACTTTTTAGGGTAGCTATAGACAATGGCTGGTTCATAGTCCATTACAGCAATGTAAATAAACTCATCAGCACTCGCTATGACATTGAGGAGGGCATTAATGTCATCAGTTCTGTGATCAGTAGAGAATTGTGGAGGAGATGACTAGAGAGAATAGAGAGAGAATTTTTATTAAATTTTAAATACACGTACATATTGATGTCCCTATGCTATGTAGAAAGTTTGAGCTGATTCTGACAATCAAATTTTGAGTTATGAGCATTTTTTGAGCCAATTTTTGAAAAATACCCAAGGCTAATAAAATGTACTGCTAAATTTACTGTATTAATTCCAGAGAGTTGTTGAATGGCTTGCAATCCACAGCCAACTATTAGAGCCATTAGTAGATGACGATCTCTTAACATAGCCCATGGTTTTTTCCAAAAAATGGCTCCGAAATCACCCCGAATTTTTATTACATTTTCTGATACATATTGACGTCCTTATGCTACGTAGAAAGTTTGAGCTGATTCCGACTTTAATTTCTCAAGTTACGGCCATTTTAAGAAAACGCCAAAAATTGAAAAATACCCAA
>NW_003546385.1:109967-116634 GCF_000090795.2 Amphimedon queenslandica | reverse complement strand
CCACTGTATGGTGTTATGGGTAGTGAAATGAGATCCTTTATTGATCGTCTAGCTGACTGTCTTTCTGTTAGATGGGATCTACACTACAGTGTGACTGTGAATTGGGTTAGAACTAAACTGTCCTTCGCTCTACTTTGAGCAACCAACTTATGTATTCGATGCACTAGATCTAAGTGGAGAGGGATGACTATCGAGGATGGGTTAGGCGTCAACCCATCTCTATTCTCTTATTAAAATAACAATGACTTAATTAACCTATTATTTTCCTACTAACTTAATTTTACCAATTCTAATACTTTATTGTTGATGTTTCTGTTGCCTGTTTGTTTTAATAATAATAATAATAATAATAATAATAATAATAATAATAATAATAATAATAATGGAGATCTGTTGATATGGCAGATGGTTCTACTCTACCTTTAATGATGTCCTAACTTATCCTATCTTTAAAAGTTACTATTATTAATTATTATTCTAATTTTCATTTTAAAACTTAACCAAACCTGACATTAATTTATTTTATTTTATAATTATAATAATAGTGCGGGTAATAGTGATAGTAGTAATAGATCTAATAGTGGTAATGATAATAATAATTGTTATTATTATTATTATTATTATTATTATTATTTTTAATTATTATCATTATTATAATAAAACAAAAATAAGAATAAAGTTGAAATATGTTATGAAATAAGTTAAAGAAAATAAAGAAAATGAAATATTATTATTATTATTACTATTACTATACAATTAAAAATGTAATAATAATAACAATAATAATAAGAGATTTTTGGGAGATGTTATACATATTAAAGAAAACAACGTGTTCCAATACATAGTTACACTCTTATAGTTACACTTTTATGTGTGAGCATACAGTCCATGCACTGCAAGTTTGCTTACTGAATGTTGTCAAGACTCAAGAGTCAAGAGTCAATGTTAATAATGAATTTTTGTAGTGTAATGGGCAGACAAAAAGGGAGTGACACTCAGTAAAAGCATTGCATAGCTACAACTGTCGACAAGCGAAGGGGCGGGGCGAGACTACTGTCGACACTATAATAGTAACCTGGCTACTGTCTCCTCTAGTCTACACATTGGTCTACACGGTCTGATTTCGCCAGTACAGGGTCACGTGATTCATACGTGACTTCTCCGATTATAAACTCGACTGAGCGCTGCTTGCCTGCATCTATGCCTGCATAATAGATTATCTATGCCTGCATGAGATATCTATGTTGCCTGCTACACTCATTTGACTTCTTAGATCTATATCAGGTATGTTGTGAAGTTAGGATTGTATTATTGTTATTATTATTATCAAATATTATTAGTTGATTTAGATAGAAGGCCAGAGTAGACATCTAGCACTTAATTATACGGTGCCACGGTAAGTTCGGCGTGGAGAGAAAACTTTTTATTCGGCATCCTCATTTAAAGTTTAAGAAATTTTTGTTTTCTCTGATCAATAACTCGGACCTTCTTCGAAAGAAATTGGTGTCAATTTACCTAGCTTCTTCTTCCTGTCCAGTTCGTTGGCAACAACCCCGCTTTGCTCGGTAAACTACAAACGTACTGTACTAGCAAAGTAAACATACGTGAGCATATTTTCCTTATAAGGAAAACTATAAAGTTGTGTTATGACAATTTACTATAATTGCATATATGTTGCAATTATAGTTACATACAGTCTTGCTGCCCAGACCCTTTGCCTACAGTCATTGACTGATTTGACTCTAGGCGAAGGGTCTGGGTATAGCGAGAGTTGCATATCATCACGTTATGTGCACTGAAACACTGCATTTTTCCCGCAAGCTGTTTTGGACATAAATTTGTCCTCAACATTATCTTAGATAGTCTACACGTATAGCAGGAAATTTTGGAGTGAGTTAATTTTGGCAGATTGTTAAAAATTTGTGATTGGCGAATTTTAATTTGGTGAATTAATGGCCATGTGCCATTGATCATGCGTATAATGGCTCAAAATAAGCAGATTTTATATTGACAAATGGCTATCAAAATGCCAAATTTGCCGAATTCAAATCTCTCCAAAATTTCCTGCTATACAGTACCTGTGCAATTTGCTAACCACATTTTTTGTGCAGCTGTATACTTAATAATTGATCTATATTTTTTATGTCTCAGTATATAATATGACTATATTTTGTTATTAATTAAAATAATTATAGAAAGGCAAAATGTCCAATGAATTAGAAGAATTTATTATTGAGCATGAGATTGAAGTTACACCATCTGCACTTAAAAAGTTAGATGAGGTGTATGGAGTTACTAAACTGGAGCATCTAGATTTTATGCAAAAAGAAGATCTGATGGAAGCAGGTATATCAGTATAAGTTTTAATGAGGATAACAATGAAAGCTAAAATTTTGTAGGTTTTAACTATAAGTAATGATTTTTTGTAGGTATCAAAGTTGTTCAATGTAGAGCTTTACTCTATCACTATGATCGGTATAAAAAGCGCACATCAGCAACACCTGATGACGTATCTATTTCATTGTCACCATTGCAATTAAGCTACAATGTGATCAAACAAGCACCAAAGTCAAAGAAGCAGTTCCAAATAAAATATGTTCTCTGTATTGATATGTTTATTATTAACCAAGAGGAGCGATGCATATCTGTAAATCCAGAACAGGATACTATGGAATTTTTGATTAGGGAAATTTGCAGCATACATCACCTTGATCAAGAGTTAACCCTAGAGCTATACAATAAAAATGGAATTCCATTAAATGTTAATGAATATACTTCAAATTGTAAGAATATATATAGAGCTATACCAGACCTATAAACTTTAAAAATTAATTTTTGTTATAAAATTTTTACAGTGACACTTAGCAAGTGGGAAGTGCAGCTAAATGATTCATATTATGTTCTTCCACGAAGAAAATCACAACCTTTTTGGGATCCTCCAGCAACAATATTAGATGAGGCTAATGAAAAAGGTATTTTATATTTATAACTTTTTTTACAAAGGATTGTACGTACACTATAACTAATTTTTGATATTTCTATAGGCCAAAGCAAACTAAAGGTTTTGAGTGAGGTTTTTGGGCATTTTACAATAGATGTAAATTTTGATACTCTCACAGTGAAAAAAGTGCTTCAAAAAGCTTCACGTATTTTGAACATACCCTCCTGTTTCTTGACATTACACAAAAAGTTTGTCAATAGTATATTTAAAATGCATTTGACAATTATTCATAATAGTGTATTTGATGATCCCATGAGTGAAGATGATAAAATAGCATTTGATGCTGAGGCATGTGAGCCTGAGGTGATCATACGTTTCAAAGAGCTTCATTCAATTGATACTGATTTTGGGAAACCTAGTTACATACCATTACAAGAACAGACAGAAAAAGGATTGGCTAAATTTTACTCTGTTTTAAAATATTTGGTATGGTATACTTTAAGTTTAATTTATAACTTACTTTCTATAATTACTAGGCATATCAAACTCATTTTTTGTGCCACAAAATAGCTAATGCTGTTTCTAAAATTGCAGATTGTGTTCCGTTAACTGCAGCACTGCATCAATTTAGAAAATTTTCTTCATTTTATCATTTGTCTTATTTAGTAAGGACATCAAATAATTATAAATAATACTTACAATGCTTACAAAAAAAATTTATTATATACATAGGCTATTTTGTTTGAAGGTTTTTATACCTTGTCAAAAGCATTTTTGGCAAATTTTTGCAATGGTATGTAGATTATAGTAAGTAATAATGCAAATTTAATAGATTTTCTATTATAGTTAACGACAATCAAGTTTTTGAATTTTTTGACTACATTTTTGGATACATAATGAAGTACTCAGAGGTATTATAATTCCACAACTTTGAACACATGTCAGTTTCATATGATATAGAATTTATATGATGAGCATACATTGGAATTTGATATAATTGAATTGAGGTGTCC
The DNA here is from genome assembly GCF_000090795.2 of Amphimedon queenslandica. Classification (NCBI taxonomy): domain Eukaryota; kingdom Metazoa; phylum Porifera; class Demospongiae; order Haplosclerida; family Niphatidae; genus Amphimedon; species Amphimedon queenslandica. Next base: position 112,680 of record NW_003546385.1, on the reverse strand, counting down.
AATTACTAGTAACAAAATAATTGAGCCTGTTACTGTCATCACAGATGCCCCTGTCACGAATCAACTTTCATATGAGAGGAAGGCTGCAGTGAAGCTAATTAAAAGTAAAGATAATAGTAGTGCTACATTGCTTAATCTGCACGACTTTTTATTTAGACAAAGAGGTTTTACCTGAATGTGGTGATTGTATTGAGGAACAGGATCTGATGCCTAATGAGCAACTTCAACACTATCTAATTGCATTTTCATTCAGCAGTCATTTTGCAGAAATTCAGGCCCTAAAAATTTCTTCAGGAAAAATGTATTTTATATTTAGTTGTAAACAACAAATTCAGTTAATTTTTTTAAGGAAAATTAGACCATTGATGTTTCCATGTTCATGGAAAGAATTAAGGGAAAATGTTATAAAAGTAAGAAAGGAAGATTTTTCGGGTAAAACATACTGTTTCACTTGCAATAAAGAAGGTTAAAAATAATTTTGTTATTTGCATTAAATTGTAACAAAATATATAGGTCACCTTTCAGTTTACCTTGGCAATACAAAAACTGCAAAACCACAGCATTTTTTTTATAATCCAATAACATGTGAACAAGATACTTATTCAGAGGATGATTTAGAAGAAATTAAGGAAAAAAGTGTCACTCACAATATTGCTGAGTTTCTTCATCCGAAAGCAAAAGCACTGCTGAAGGACTTTGAATCATCACAAAAAAGGTAATAAACAGAACATATTGAAATGTATTCATTTCGTGATTGCTGTTTTATAGTGCTGAATCTTCGAGTAAAGAAGGCATCACTAGAGAGCCAAAAGAAGCTATTATGGTGCATTACAAAATAAAACATGAACTCTTAAATATTTTTTAAAATTTTTAGGTAGTGCTTGATACAAGTAGTTCCATGAGTGGAGAAATATTTAAAGAGTATTCACTATATGCATATCCATGCAATTATACAATATTCATTATAGATATGCCCCAAATGATAAATACAGACGAATTACTGCAGCTGTTGACTTCTTCACTGCATTTGCAAACAGAACACAAGCTTATGAACTGCCTCATGTTTTGGGTGCCATTTACTTTAATGATACTCCAAAAGAAGTTTTATCACTGTCTAAATCACAGGCAAACTTTGAAGTATGTTGTAATAGACTAAAAGCAAAATAGTATTCATACTATATTCAATAGTCAGCAATTAAAGAGGCCAATAATGAAGTACAGGGCCAAACTGCCTTGTACGATGCTTTAAAAGCAGGAGCAAATTCTCTTTCTGAGTTCACATCACAGTTTCCTTCATGCCATAGGTAAATTAAATTTTGTTGAAATAAAATACTTTGATCTAGGAGAATTCTCTGCCTGACTGATGGAGAAGACAACAGATCTAAAGCTACACCATTTGATGTGTCAGTATTTCTTGCTGTAAGCTCATAGTAATTATGTTATTAAGGGTTGCATTATGGGACCCATACACTTCCTGATATGTTGTGTGTCAAAGCTCTACATATATTATAGTTGATATGCATTTTTAGAAAAAAAAAGTTGTTGTAGATTCTATATTAATAACTTCTGGAGGAAACGCAAACTTGAAAGCAATCTCTCATGCAACAGGTACATTAATTTTATGATTATGAAAAGTATATTTGAGATAATTTAGGTGGGCTATGCTTTTTGCCTAAAAACCGCCGAGAAGGAACACGCATATTTGAAATGGAAACACTATTGTCAATAAGACAAAGGAGTGAAAGGAAACTGCCTTCCCTTTCTAGTCAGGTATTATTATTAGTAGCTGTCTATTATTTTTACTTGTAATAATTAATCACATTCAGGCAGATTTTGATCAAATACAACGAAGAGATTATGATTCAACTGATCCATACTCATTCCCAAGCACCTTTTTTGAGGGAATAGATAAAACTGTAACTTGCTCTGCTAAGAGGTTTGATCTACACATCCTTTTGGTATTATGTACTCATGGTATTATTATAATGACAAATATATACATTTTATAGAATGATAACGCTAGCAACAATAATGAGTGATGAACATTTGAGTCATACATCTAGTAGCAAACAACCTAATGTTCAAAGTGTTATGAGAGAATTAAAGACCTATGTGAGAAATCCTCATCAAGATATAGAAGTATTTCCTGATGAAAAAAAGTAACTAGATATTATCTAATTTGTTGTGCACAAGTTTGACATTTTTGTAGCATTTGCCAGTGGAAAATAATTCTGAGAGGACCATCAGGCACTCCTTATAGTGGAGGTCAGTAATAATTATAGTGGAATAACAGATTTTTAACTGAAATAATTTGTGAAAATTACATGTATATGTAGGAGTTTTCCTTATTTTTGCTAAATTTCCAAAGGAATATCCTCATAAGCCACCTGAGATGAGATTCATTACTCCAGTATGTTTTGTAAAAATGAAAATCATACCATCTTTTTTATACCATTTTATTTTAGATATATCATTGCAACATTAATTCAAATGGACGTATTTGTCATCCTATACTTGGTAGAAATTATTTACCTACCTTGTCAGTCAAAGAAATTTTTGATCACATCTATGGTCTCTTGATGGCCCCAGAACCTGATGATCCTTTAGACAGGTGAGGAACTTAAATTTTATATTGATGGCACTAACTTCTCTTGTTTTACAAAGTGTACTTGCTGAAGAGTTTCATACCGAAAAGGATGAATACATGAGGAAG
>NW_003546385.1:106557-109942 GCF_000090795.2 Amphimedon queenslandica | reverse complement strand
ATACATATGAACGTGATGCATTGCTGGAATATATGGCTAGAAATGATAATATGGATCCCAAATCTAAGCAGCGTATTGCCAAATGATGAGCTTCGTCCTAATTCTATTATTAAAAAATTTGTTGACAATTTTCGAAAAACTAATTTGGTTTAAAAAATTGCCTTTAGTTTCTTGCTGTGTGTTAGCTAGCCTTAGTGCTATTTTGTTTTTATCATGCAATAATTATTTTTTACATTAATGGAATACATTTCCAACAATTTCACTATATAATAATAATTATTATTATTTCAGTTTAAGCATACAACAAAATTTAAAATGATGAGTATTGGTATGATAATCAAAGATAAAGACTATAGCAGTAAACACAATATCTCTCTTTATCCTTAATCCTTATAAAAAACATTACTATCAGGCATATGCAAAATATACATTTATCTAAGAATCTTCTCTAATCTCCTAATGCAACAGACTGGGAGAAAGCAGCACCCCGGTCCCCGGCTAACAATAGATACAAGTGGCAGTATTATTAGTATTAATATTAATGCTACTCACTGTGCTCCAAGTGTGCAAAATGTCTGTAAGAAAAAGTCCGTAAGTCTCTGCACAATATCTTTATAGGATTGACTGACTAGTACAAAAAACTACTGCAACTATACAACAAGCTTATACAATGAATGCAACAGCTATTTTTAAAATATACTATTGATCTAGTAGCAGGTAATCTGCATATACGGGCTGCATATAAATTGGCATACCAGTATTGTGGTAAGTATAATCTAAAGAAATTCACAATAATATTAATAGCTATAGCATTAAAAGTAAATCATCAAGCAAAAAAAAGATCTAGCTAATGAAGTCAAAAAATCAAATAGTTTCATGGATCGGGCATTTCACTCTTTTTGCCAACACAAAACCAATGATGCTAGTAATTAGTCAGGAAAATATCATGAAGACTCGTATTCGGTATTCTTCAATCTTTTGCAGGACATTTCTGACCTTTTGATAGCTGTTATAAAAATGATTATCACCAATACTGATATAACAAAGCAGCAGAAGATTCCAAAAATACTGTAACCTATGGCTATGTATCCTTCTGTATCTTTTCCCCCTTTTCTGAATATAATTTGCCATATGAGTGTACAGTCTAACTCTTTGTTTAAACTATAACGAGAAAAGGGAACTAAGATAAAATTAACAAAAGGAAGAAGAGAAGTCACAATAGCAACTGGTTCTAATTTTTTGAAGCTGCTCATTTCTTTAAGTTTCACAATACAAATGAAGAGGATTATAGCTAGCCAGAAGGTTAGTATTATGTTGACATGACAGGAAATGACTGGGAGCACTGTAGAAAATGATCTGTTTTTGTCAAACTGATGAAACAGAAATTGTGATAGGGAGAAGATCAGCATTGTGATCAGTTTGTACAATATCAGTCTCTGTACAATATCTTTATAGAATCGACTGACTAGCACAAAAACCAGTGCAACTATACATGTCACAGATCCAATACCTCCCATTACTCCTTTAACTATGGTTTCCTCATTTATTTCATCAGTGCAGTTACTGTTGCTGTTGTTGTCCATTTTGTTAGTTCCTGAAGGGAAAGGAGAAAGAGAGTATACAGCAGCAATGCCAGGAGGAGGAAGTCAAAGGACAAGGTCAATCTGCTATCTCACCTTGTTACAACAAGCTTATACAACTATAATGAGTAAAAAAGCTATTTTTAGAATATTGATCTAGGTCTATAGTATAGCACATATCTATTTTTATTCACACATGATTTATGATTTAGGTTGTCGAATATATATTTTTGCGCATTATTCATACAAGTGATATAACTAGCTCAGTTGCATATGCAATCTTGCCAGTCTAAAGCCATTTAAAGCTCACAAGTAAATTATTAAAGCATAAAAATAAACACCTTCACACACTTATTGTAATAAAAAATTAGATAGTAGAACTATATGATGATGTTCTAGTATAAATATACTCAGTCCTAGCATTAGTAGATGCTACTGTATCACTCGTAAACACATCACTTTTTGCATTAGCTGATGCGTCTACATTCTGAATGAAAATTTGCCTTTTTCTTTGCTTCTTTTTGCATGTTAGTATGGACAAATGGAGAATGACAGTAATGCCTGTTGTTAGACCAACAGAAGAGCCTAATATATAGACAAATATTCCGTCATGAGAATTGTCTTTAATGTAGTAATGAAGCACTAGAATAAAGTAAATCAATGTCATTGCAGTGTTGATTATAGGATATGCTACAATTGGTAGTAGCTGGTTGCTCACTGCTCTCCATTTATTGTTAGTGAGCAATAGAGACTCATGTTCACATTGTTCAGTATCTTTTTGTTTCTTGCAAGACGGTTGTGACCTTTTGACAACTACTATAAAAATTATTATCACTAATAGCGACATAGTAAAATATACCAGTCCAACCATACTATAACCTAAGACTACATATTCTTTCTCCTTTTCTGAATTTAATCTGCCATGTAAACCTGCAATCATCATCTAAAATCAAACGTGAAAAGGGAACTAAGATAAAACTAATAAAAGGAAGAAGAGAAGTCAAAATAGCGATTGGCTCCAATTTTTTGAGGTTGCTTAGCTCTTTCAGTTTCACGATACAAATGAAGAGGATTATAGTTAACCAGAAGGTGAATATTACGTTGACACCACCAGTAGTGATTGGGATAAATGCAGAGAACGCTCTGTACACATTTGATTCATCAAATTGATCAAGCATAAATTGTGATAGTGAGTAGATCAACACTGTAATCAGTTTGTACAATATCAGTCTCTGTATGATATCTTTATAGAATCTACTTACTAGTAAAAAAATCAGTGCCACTATACATGTTACAGACCCAATACCTCCCATTACTTCTTTAACTATGGTTTCCTCAACATTTCCTTCATGACTACAGTTAGTACTGACATTGCTGATATTATCCATTTTCTACTGAGAGAGAGAAAGAGGGATAGCCCTCAGCAGTGTGGGAGAGGAAGTAAAATTAATCATGTTACTACATCTATATATAAACTAGATGTCATCTATATATAGATCTAGATGTTATAGATGTAGTAACACGTGATGATTAAAATAACTCGGAGTTATTTTTAGAATAGAGTAGTGGCAACACTATATTAGGCGGTTCACACTGACTTTTAAATCTGCATAATGTAATAACTTTCTTATTTTAAATGCTACAGACAGCGGTTTTTCTCCATTATAATCCTCTCCAAAACCCTGGTATTTTGATATATGATACAACTAGAGCGTAGTTATAAAAAAGGAGAAGTAAAATCAAAGCACATGGACACTTGAAGAGCACTTGACGCCATTACTACCACCCACGTGCGGTTATCGCGT
>NW_003546385.1:105139-106547 GCF_000090795.2 Amphimedon queenslandica | reverse complement strand
TAAGAAACATTGTGTCAGAATGTTACAAATAACAGTCCAAGATCTCAACTTGAACATTGATAGAATGAAGGATAAGCAGTTGATATACAGGAACTTGAACTAAAGACACAATTTGATCAACCCGAGTCTTATTATCCATGCCTGTGGTGAGTTCGGTGATGAATAGATGATGATCCCACCATAAGTTACTAGGAGATGCTGCTGTACCTCTTCTAATTAATCTGTGACTGCTCACAACTATGAGGAAGACATCTGGCTAGTTTTAAACTTTTAATTTACTATAATTTAAGTTTTATTAATAATTATAATACCTGAGATGTGCATGTGCTGTATTTGAGATAATCATATTCATAGTTGGTATACACAATATAAATAAACACTTAACAAACAATTAGCAGCTACTTCACACGTGACCACCAAACCTGCACTTATAATAACAGTAAAAAGTCAGTGTGAACCTACTATAGTCCTATTCCCAAGAGTATATTGCCACTCTTATACTACTATCTACTGCTTATAGTGGCATTGATTTGTTTTTACCGGCAGGTAAATAAAGATTTTAGATCTACTGAAAAGTAAATCATCAAGCAAAATATGCAAAAAATGATTAGACTGAAATAAAGACAACAAGCTTGCTAGCATAACAATTCGACTGATCATCTGGTGAAGCAAATTGCTCAGTCAATCTCAAACTCAATAAAAGTATGGCTAGATCTACTAGATCTATATAGTCTACATGGCTCCTACACTACATGGTCACGTGATTCAGAACAGATTCTAGATCGAGCGCTTCTACTACTAGCCTGCTACACTATATTTGACTTCTTACATCAGGTATGTTGTGCATTTAGCATTGTATTATTGTCAAATATATGCTATTATTTGATCTAGATAGAAGAGTAGAGCAGATCTATAGATCTAGCTAGAGTGAGTCCTGCGCGGAGAGACGACTCCTTTCTCGGCATCCTCATCTAAAAGCGGTTTCAGATATCTTTTATTTTTTTCTAATCAATAACTTCGTCATCCTCTGAAAAATATTGGTATCAACATCTAACTAGTTGCCTAGCTTCTTCTTGGCCGGCAGTTGTCAGCAGCCTCGGTAAACTACAAAAGCTAAGTAAACATACGTCAGTCTGCTTCCTATATGGAAACCTAAACAGTTATGTTATGAAATTGTACTATAATTGCATAGAGTAAATTATCAATTTCCGGCAACCAGGTATTATCGGACGCTATTATTGACACTGCAGAGCTAGTAATGCAGGTTTTCTAGGTATCAAAATGTAGCTAATTCAACACTCTTTCATATATCTTACCAGCTGGATGATCAAAGATTAGATAGCACCACGGCAATTTTTAGAAGACCATTGACCGACATTACGAATGGTCGGACGATATCCTGCATTTT
>NW_003546385.1:90324-102974 GCF_000090795.2 Amphimedon queenslandica | reverse complement strand
CTTTGTAATTATTACTAATTAATTATAATAATAGGCGTGGCCGATCAAACAGCACTCCAATCATGCCTCTATGATGCTTCCTACTTTCTCTGTAGCAGTAAGAATTCTTGCAACAACTGTACTAGTTTGTAGACCAAGGACCAGTGCTTCAATGGGTGCAGTTAGCATTTGATTGATGCTTTCTCTGCGTAGAAATTTTCCATCTACGAAAATGCAGGATATCGTCCGACCATTCGTAATGTCGGTCAATGGTCTTCTAAAAATTGCCGTGGTGCTATCCAATCTTTAATCATCCAGCTGGTAAGATATATGAAAGAGTGTTGGATTAGCTACATTTTGATACCTAGAACACCTGCATTACTAGCTCTGCAGTGTCAATAATAGCGTCCGATAATACCTGGTTGCCGGAAATTGATAATTTACTCTACATGTTGCAATTATAGTTTTATGCATGTTACATGCACTGAAACACTGCATCTTAAACTTATCATTTTTATGATGTTTCTCGCAAGCTGTTTTGAACTGCCATACTCCTCAACATAATCTTAGATTCATGCCCTGTGCAATTTAGTATGCTAACTACAATTTTTGTGCAACTGTACTTAGAAATTGATCTATATTTTCTTATATCTCAGTGTTTATAGTTTTCATAGCCTATAGAAAAATGTGATTTTATTTTTTATTAATTGAAATAGAAAGGCAAAATGTCCAATGAATTAGAAAAATTTCTTATTGAACATAAGATTGAAGTTACACCACCAGCACTTAAGAAGTTAGATGAAGTGTATGGAGTCACTAAACTGGAGCATCTAGATTTTATAAAAAAGGAAGATCTAATGGATGTAGGTATGTAATGAAAATACAGTTTATGTGACCAGGCCTGAAGTATTGTTTCAAATAAGCAATAAACTCTTTCATTGTAGGTATCAAAGTTGTTCAATGTAGAGCTTTGCTTTATTACTATGATCAGTATAAAAAGCGAACATCAGCAATACCTATTCATACATCAGCAACACCTATTCATACATCAGCAACACCTGTTCACACACCTATTTCATTGTCACCATTGCAATTAAGTTACGATGTGATCAAACAAGCAACAAAGTCAAAGACACAGTTTCAAATAAAATATGTTCTCTGTATTGATATGTTTATTGTTAACCAAGAGGAGCAATACATATCTGTAAATCCAGAACAGGACACTATGGATTTTTTGATTAAAGAAATTTGCAACATACATCAGCTTTCTCAAGAGTTAACACTAGAGCTATACAATAAAAATGGAATTCCTTTGAATGTGAATGAATATACTTCGAATTGTAAGCATATCTATATACCAAACCTATATAAACTGCAAAAATTAATTTTTGCTGTTAAATTTTTACAGTGACACTTAGGAAATGGGAAGTACAGCTAAATGATTCATATTATGTTCTTCCACGAAGAAAATCACAACCTTTTTGGGATCCTCCAGCAACAATATTAGATGAGGCTAATGACAAAGGTATTTTATAATTTGCTTTTGCACAGGACTGTTCACACACTAGCAATACAAAATAATTATAACTAATTTTTGATATTTTATATATAGGCCAAAGCAAACTAAAAGTATTGAGTGAAGTTTTTGGGCATTTTACAATAGATGTAAATTTTGATACTCTCACAGTGGAAAGAGTGCTTCAAAAAGTTTCACGTATTTGGAATGTACCATCTTGTTTCTTGACATTACATAAAAAGTTTGTGTTAATTTGACTACTTGATATGCAATTGACAACTACTCACACTTAATAGTGAAACTGATGCTTCAATAAATCAAGATGTTAAAATAGCATCTGATGTTGATGAGGTCATCGTACGTTTCAAAGAGATTCATTCAGTTACTGGTTTTGGGAAACCTAGTTACATACCAATACAAGAGCAGACAGAGAAAGGATTGGCTAAATTTTATTCTGTTTTAAAATATTTGGTACAGTACTTTAAGTTTAGTTTATAACTATTATTTTTTACAATTACTAGTCATATTCTGGCCCTCGGTGCGATAAAATACCTTATGCTGTTTCCAAAATTGCAGATTGTGTTCCATTAACAGCAGCACTGTATCAATTTACAAAATTTTCATCATTTTCTCATTTGTCTCATTTAGTAAGGACATCAGATAATTACAATTACTTTTTCATCTAAATTAGGCTATTTTGTTTGAAGGATTTTATAGCTTGTCAAAAGCATTTTTGGAAAATTTTTGCAATGGTATGAACATTATATACTCATGCAAATTTAATACATTTTCTATTGTAGTTAAAGACAATGAAGTTTTTGAATTTTTTGACTACATTTTTGGGTATATAATGAAGTACTCTGAGGTATATTACTCCATACAACATTGAAACATTCAGTTTCATATAATATAGAATTTATATGACAGCCATACATTGGAATTTAATATAGTTGAACTGAAGTGTCCAATTACCAGTAACAAAATAATTGAGCCTGTTACCGTCTCTATAGATGCTGTCATAAATCAACTTTCATACGAAAGGAAGGCTGCAGTGAAGCTAATTAAAGGTAAAGATGATAATACTATTGTTTAATCTTCATGACTTCACTTTATTTAGACAAACAGGTTTTACCTCAATGTAAAGATTGCATTGAGGAACAGGATCTATTACCTAATGAGCAACTGCAACACTACCTAATTGCATTTTCATTCAGCAGAGTTGCAGATATTTTGGCCCTAAGAATTTCTTCAGAAAAAATGTATAATAATTGTTGTTATTTTAATAACCAGTTATATTTAATTTTTTTGAAGGAGACCATTGATGTTTCCATGTTCATGGAAAGAATTAAGGGAAAATGTGATAAAAGTAAGAAAGGAAGATTTTTTGGGTCAAAATGGCTGTTTCACTTGCAATAAAGCAGGTTAAAACTTTTTTGTTGCATTAAATTGTAAAAATATTTATAGGTCACTTTTCAGTTTACCTTGGTAATACAAAGACTGCAAAACTACAATATTATTTTTATAATCCAATGACATGTAAACAAGATACTTATGCAGAGGCTGATTTAGAAGAAATTAAAGGAAAAAGTGTCACTCACAATATTGCTGAGTTTCTTCATCCGAAAGCAAAAGCATTGCTGAAGGACTTTGAATCATCACAAAAAAGGTATAGAACATATTGAAATGCATGGATTCTGTGACTGTTGTTTCTTCAATTAGTAATGAACCATCCAGCAAAGAAGGCATAACTAAAGAGCCAAAGGAAGCTATTATGGTACATTACAAAAAGGCATAAACTCTAGAATTTGTTTAAAAATTTATAGGTAGTGCTTGATACAAGTAGTTCTATGAATGGAGAAATATTTAAAGAGTATTTACTATACATATATAATACTATATGCATTATTCATTGTAGATATGCCCCAAATGATAAATACAGACGAATTACTGCAGCCGTTGACTTCTTTACTGCATTTGCAAATAGAACACAAGCTTATGAATTTCCTCATGTTTTGGGTGCCATATACTTTAATGATACTCCCAAAGAAGTTTTATCACTGTCTGAATTACAGGCAAACTTTGAAGTATGTTGCGATTAAGTAAAAGCAAAATAATATTCATGCCATATTATAGACAACAATTAATAAGGCCAATAATGAAGTACGGGGTCAAACTGCCTTGTATGATGCTTTAAAAGCAGCAGCAAATACCCTTTCTGAGTTCACATCACAGTTTCCTTCATGCCATAGGTAAATTAAATTTTGCTAAAATAATAATTTTTTGAACTAGGAGAATTCTTTGCCTGACTGATGGAAAAGATAACAGATCCAAAGCTACACCATTTGATGTGTCAGCATTTCTTGCTGTAAGCTCATAGTGAAATGTTATTAAGGGTTGCATTATGAGGGCCGATATACACTGCCTGATATGATATGTGTCTAGGCTCTACATGTATTATATTTGGTTTGCATTTTTAGAAAAAAAATGTTGTTGTAGATTCTATATTAATAACTTCTGGAGGAAATGCAAACTTAAAAGCAATCTCTCATGCAACAGGTACATAAAATTTATAATTATATAAAGTATATTTGAGATAATTTAGGTGGGCTATGCTTTTTGCCTAAAAACCGCAGAGAAGGAACACGCATATTTGAAATGGAAACATTATTGTCAGTAAGACAAAGGAGTGAAAGGAAATTGCCTTCCCTTTCAAGTCAGGTATTACTATTAATTGTCTATATTATTTTTACTAATATAATAATCACTAATGACTAATTGTCATTCAGGCAGATTTTGATCAAATACAACAAAGAGATTATGATTCAACTGATCCATACTCATTCAAAAGCACCTTTTTTGAAGGAATTGATGAAACTGTAACTTGCTCTGCTAAGAGGTTTGATCTACACATCCTTTTGTATTATGTACTCATGGTATTATTATAATGACAAATATATACATTTTATAGAATGATAACGCTAGCAACAATAATGAGTGATGAACATTTGAGTCATACATCTAGTAGTAAACAACCTAATGTTCAAAGTCTTATGAGAGAATTAAAGACCTATGTGAAAAATCCTCATCAAGATATAGAAGTATTTCCTGATGAAAAAAAGTAACTACATATAATCTAATTTATTGTGCACAAGGTTGACATTTTTGTAGTATTTGCCAGTGGAAAATAATTCTGAGAGGACCATCAGGCACTCCTTATAGTGGAGGTCAGTAGTAATTATAGTGTAATAACATATCTATATTAACTGAAATAATTTGTAAAAATTACATGTGTATATGTATATATAGGAGTTTTTCTTATTTTTGCTAAATTTCCAAAGGAATATCCTTATAAGCCACCTGAGATGAGATTCATTACTCCAGTATGTTTTGTAAAAAAGAAAATTATACCATCTTATTTTAGATATATCATTGCAACATTAATTCAAATGGACGTATTTGTCATCCTATACTTGGTAGAAATTATTTACCTACCTTGTCAATTAAGGAAATTTTTGATCACATCTATGGTCTCTTGATGGCCCCAGAACCTGATGATCCTTTAGACAGGTGAGGAACTTAAGTTTTAAATTAATGGCACTAACTTTTCTTGTTTTACAAAGTGTACTTGCTGAAGAGTTTCATACCGAAAAGGATGAATACATGAGGAAAGCACGTGAACTGACACAAGATAAAGCAACTAAAGTAACATGGGAAAATTACAAGAAAGTGAGTAGACCTATATTAGTGTTGCTTTAATAGCTTTTCTCAGGCACTTGGTGAAGAGGCAGGTGATGTTTCAGATGATTTTAAATGCCCTTTAACTGGAAAACTATTTATAAATCCAGTTTCAACACCAAGTGGGCATACATATGAACGTGATGCATTACTGGAATATATGGCTAGAAATGATAATATGGATCCCAAATCTAAGCAGCGTATTGCAAATGATGAGCTTCGTCCTAATTCTATTATTAAAAAACTTGTTGACAATTTTCGAAAAACTAATTTGGTTTAAAAACTGCTTTTAGTTTCCTGTTGTGTGTTAGCTAGCTGTAGTGATATTTCATTTTTAGTATGTTTAAAATTAATGGAATACATTTCCAACATAATTTCACTATAAAATAATTATTATTATTATTTACTGAACTAACAGTTTAAGCATACAACAAAATTTAAAATGATGAGTATTGGTATGATAATCAAAGATAAAGACTAAAGCAGTCAACACAATATCTCTTTTTATCCTTATAAAAAACATTACTATCAGGCATATGCAAAATATACATTTATCTAAGAATCTTCTCTAATCTCCTAATGCAACAGACTGGGAGAAAGCAGCACCCCGGTCCCCGGCTAACAATAGATACAAGTGGCAGTATTATTAGTATTAATATTAATGCTACTCACTGTGCTCCAAGTGTGCAAAATCTCTATAAGAAAAAGTCCATAAGTCTCTGCACAATATCTTAATAGGATTGACTGACTATAGTACAAAAAACTACTGCAACTATACAACAAGCTTATACAATGAATGCAACAGCTATTTTTAGAATATACTATTGATCTAGTAGCAGGTAATCCGCATATACGGGCTGCATATAAATTGGCATACAAGTATTGTGGTAAGTATAATCTAAGGAAATTCACAATAATATTAATAACTATAGCATTAAAAGTAAATCATCAAGCAAAAAAAGATCTAGCTAATGAAGTCAAAAAAATCAAATAGTTTCATGGATCAGGCATTTCACTCTCTCTGCCAACACAGAACCAATGACGCCAGTAATTAGTCAGGAAAATATCATGTGGGTCTTTCTCCTTACGAATTTGAAGGAATTTCTTAAGATTAGGATACTGATCCATTACTAATATTTTTGGCCAGTCATAAGTCTTTCCCGACAAATCATCAGCTTTTGCGTCACTGGTGATTGGAGGAAAATGCTTTCCCCAATGTAAACGGAAAGGAATCCCTTCATCGCTGAAAAGCTTCCATACAGGAAGATAAAACTCTTGAGGGTCTTGGCCAGTGTGATCAAACCAGATAGCATCAATACGAAAGGCACCGCCCTCCCATTCATCATCTTCTCCATTAGAGTAGGACATGCTCATCCAAGCATCTGTTTTCTTGCTAGCATAAAGCTCCCAAGCCATGTTTCCAGTATAGTCATAGCCACCTTTATCAAAGTGATCACGAAGTAAGTTAGTAGATTTTGTGGCATATTTCATAGGGACCCACATCTCATTGAAGGAGCAAGGGAAAATGGTATCGTCTACAGAGTTGTCCATTGGTAGACCTTGAAAACCAGTGTCCTCAAAGTTTGTATCACCATCAAGGATGTTGGTAGCTGCAATAACTGTAGCTGAGAATGCCGGTAGCATCTCCAACCGCTTCTCTTGACTGGAAAATGTATCAGTCATCCAGATTACTAGCTGAAACAAAACCATTAAGATATTGGATGTTGATGCGGATATTTTTTCTGCCAGGCCTTCTAGAACCTTAGGGTCAATATCTTTTATGCATTTTTCTAATAAACTTTTAACATCTTTTTTGTGTAACTCCTTAAACCGAGGCTGCATCTTCCCAACTATGCCTATCACCTCTCCTATTTTGTCGTCCTTCAGATTTCCCATCAATGTCAGGAGATAAGAGGCCAGCATCATCTCCAATGCGGAATCAAAAACCTTGAAGCGCTGATCATCGCTGATACTAGAATCGTGCCTCTTTGCCTGCCAGACTTGAATTCTTTCTTTTAGCTCAAATTTAGCTGGGTGCTCCACAGTCGCAGTCTGTGGCCACCACATGATACGAGTGTATGGTGTTGTAGTGAGGAAAGGAGTCAGTCCCAGCTTACTAGAATCATCTCCATTTCGTTTAGCTGGCTCATCGCTGTATATATCAATGACCTCTGATGTATGAACCAGCTCACTCTTTTGACATCCCTTGATGTTAAATGATGGGGTACATTTAAATGTGACTTTCGATAGGACACCTAGCAGACCAACGGACACAAGTGCAGCCTTAAATTCATCAGAAGTAGGGGCACCCTTTGCATCACGGCTCACTTCGTAAATGTCTCCTTTACCATCAATGATCCTGAGGGTATAGACACTCTCCAAAACTCCATAATTAAATGAGCCACCAGAAGAGCCGGTGCTAATGAACCCAGATACAGTCTGGTGGGTGATTCCGCCTAAATCCTCAAGAGCTAAGCTATGATCATGATGAAGCTGATAGAGGAGAGAGTTCTCAAGGGTACTCAGAGGGTCTTTTGGATCGTGACCGAGGTGAATCCCTGCGTCAGCAGTAACAAAATCTCCTTCGCATGTAAACCCTGTGTAATGGTCTAGGGAGATGTTGATCTTGGTGACATTGGGGTCTTCAGAGTAAATAGCTGCAGCAGTAGAGTGGCCTGATCCTCGCACACGGACCTGGTAATGATGATTGTAAGCATACTTGACAAGGTCTTGTATTTCACTCTCTGTTTTCGGGTGATAGATCCCTTTCTCGTCTGGTCCAATAATGGCTGGATCAACAAGCTTTGCCATAATCTCGGTAAATTTCAGGAGCTGGAGAATGATGTTTACGCTGGACTCAGTCACCACAGGTTTTTATGCAGGTGTTTTAATTGGATTAGCTGGCCACACTCTGACATCATGCTGAGATCACCTAGTCTTCTTCCCATAATTCTTGGAGCTTGAGAAGGATAAGAGTCTAGAGGTCAAAGTATCTAAGTAGCAAATCTATGCCTTAAAGGCAAATAAGATAGTGAAGAAATTAAATCATACTTAAATCATAGCTTAGGTCATAACAGATAAAAGAACCAGAGTTATGATGTTGGGTAACATTTAGTATTATTATTAAAATGAGGCAAAAATAATAATTCCAGCTCAAAGAACAAAGAACAAAAGACTAGTCCATGCAGGCTTTGGTGCAAACAACATTCAACGACATGCCACAAGATGCATATGAGTAGTGAGTACTGTATTACATAATAGACAAACAGTTTTAGTGTACAACATTTAAAATGAGGAATATAACTGCAAGGTGTGATAATCAAAGATAAAGACTGGCAGCAAACACAATATCTCTCTTTATCCTCATAATACCTATTTTATACAACAACAGAATACACTAATCCATATACAAAATAATTATAAATGTTACCTTGCGCAAATTTGTTCTCAAGCTCAGTATTCCCTATCGTTTTTGCTGCCTGACACATTTGTCTAAGAATCTCCTCTAACCTCCTAATGCAACGGATTATGCTCCCTTCAAAAACGTCAGTCATTTTGCAGATCTGAGAGAAAGCAGCACCCTAACAATAAATAGCAGTATTATCAGTGTCACTATTACTGGTATTTACTGTGCTCCAAGCATGTAACACGTCCATTAGATGAGGTCGAAAACTCTCCACATAGGTATCCTCATCAATATCAAGCTTTGCTTCTTTGGCTACTTTTGCAATTTTACGAGCAGAATCCTTTGTAATAGTGAAATGATAAACAAATAAACAAAAGGCAGTCAGGGCTCGAAATTAATTATTTATCATCCTTGTCCAAGGCCAACGTAACCAAAATTTTTACTTGTCTAATGTTCGTTCACTTTTATAACAAAAAGAAACTGATCAATTATTTAGTTGTTAAGTTAAGGTCTCCGAGATCAAGGTCCATTCATGATTAAAATTTGGTTGACTGGTTGTATCATTTATAAGTGCGGCTTATTTTTATGGGTGTGGTCATTTTCAAAATGGCAGACAAGCTTGTAACATTTTACATGTCCCAGGCTCAAAGTAAGTTGTCTGTAGACAAGTGGACAAGCCTTAATTTCAAGCCCTGAAGGCAGTTTTTATTACCTGCATGAGTCTCAGTGGACCAGACAGCTCTTCAGTTAGTTTAGGCATCTCATCAGTCTGTGGAAATGAATTAGGACAATAGAATATATGTAACTATTGATAATGTGGTGCCACTAAAAGCAACTGATAATAGGAATCCATCCAACTTTGTGGCTACTTAATTTGATCTTATGGCAATTCTATGGTTACCTTGATATCCCTCATCAGTAACAGAGTGGACATAGATCAAAATAACCACAAAGATGTTTTCAACAAAGTTGGCTACGTATAGGTAATATTACCTTTTCCTGGAATACAAAACATGAGAGTAAAGCCACACACTGTTCCACTGAAAGGTCATTGAAGGCTCCATTGAATATCATCTCAGTGAGCAACAACTCCTCACCACTGTATACAGTATAAAAATTAACAGTTAATCATGTGTTAATATACTGTACCAGTCTATTTCACATGCTACTCTTCCTTTTAATTCAATCACATCTGAAGAATTAGCATACCCTAATCTAAGAATGAAGAGACACTGTCAGTGAATGGCTAGTAGTGCACTAGACTAGAGTACAGTAATGTATGGAAATTGCTAATGATGTACAGTGTACCTTCTAAGTACACGTTTCCTACACTTCAGTTCATCCATTTGCATTATCGTCTGTGCTTTCTTTAGTTCTCTCTTGGACTCTCTTACTGCAGAACTTAACTAAAACACACACACACATTCATCACTACATACCATATAGTGGATATATTTTGTCTGGAAAAATGTTCGTTTTAAGCAGGATTAGAAATTTTTGTTCGTTTTATTTTCGTTCTGAGTAGCCATTTTGTACACATGGCATTGAGAAAACGCCTTTTTTGTTTGGAAAATATTCGTTCCACAAGGAATGAGAACAAAATTAAACTCATGAAATATACCCGCTATACGGTATACATGTAACTAGATTGTCAACAACAACAATAATAATACAACCATTATCTACCTCAATCTTCCTCTGACATAATGAATTCAATTGCTCAAGGTTTGGATTTTTATGAGCAACACTAGTGACCAGTCGCTTCTCAAGTGCTTCAATTTTCTATCAAAAAAGAGAATATGTGTCTACATGATTACTTATGCTGTGTACTTTAACAATTTTCTTGAATTCCTCATCCTTGATGTTCATGTCAGCTACTGGATCCAGCAATGGAAGACCATCAGGGAATCTCTTTATCACTTCCTAGTCATCGACACAAATATAAATTATCACTAAAGACTGACCATAAATAATGATGTACTGCATAAAAGGAAATTTTGGAGAGACTAAAATTTGGCAAATTGCTAAATTTTGGTGATTGGCGGATTTTAATTTGGCAAATTTGTGGCCCTGTACCATTGAACATAATGACTCAAAATGGCAGATTTTTTTGGCAAATGGCTATCAAAATGCAAAATTTACCAAATTTAATTACCCCCAAATTTCCCCTATACGGTATATATATGCACATGTAGTATATCAAACTAATTTTATAAATTTTAACACACAATTATTCCATTGGCTTACATCTATAGATTTTCCAACCATGAATCTACTATCAGAAGGTCTAAGATCCTTAGGTAGGTAGACCCTGACAGAGCTCAACTTGTGAAGTGAATTAAGTGATGAAGGTATAATCTATTGGCATTACAATGAACATGTGTACAGTGATAAATGGCTTATAATATAAGCTTACTCTCATTTCTTCTCTGTTATTATGACCAGTGGCTGGTTTAGGGACAGCAGAATCAGTGGAACACCTCAATAATACTTCAACAATATATATGGTCTCTGGGATTGATGTCTATAGATAGATCAGGAGAATCATGATACAAATACAATGGATTTTCAGATGACTTTAATTATGAGTACGATTGCTAATCTTGCCATGGAATATATCATGTACTATATACATGTACATTGTACATGTAACCCGTGATCTTTGACTAGATTTTCGAACAATTTAAAAAACACAAAAATCCAATTTTGATGCTCAAAATTTCTAAACAACACACGTGTACGTTGTGAGTACATGTACATGTATACATGTATGTATCAGACAAAGTAAATTTTAAATTTTTTACAAAATTTGACCGAAGACCCCGTACTTACAGGGACTTTGCCCAATTTTGGAGCATCTTAAAAAATTCATAAAAAATCCAAATTTGATCGGAATCAGCTCAAACTTTCTACACAACATAAGTACATGTATATGCATCAAGAAAAATTATAATAATGGAGAATTCTCTACTTTTCATTTTTGATGAAATTTGGCCGAAGACTCTGTACTATTAGTAACGCGGTAGCGTTACTAAGTAGGATTCACCCCCAAACAAAATGGCTGCCACAACTTTTGTAGCCTTGCTATACCGGGAAAACGAGCTCCTATGTTTACCAGACTTTATAAAGGACCTTATCTTGACCAGAGGACTCCATTGGTACCAATAGCGTGGCTCTAGACCTTGTCTAAGAGAAAAACCAAAAATCGGCGAACCGGCCGTTTTGTTCAGCCACCTTTTTTCATCTTCATCATCATCATCATCATCAAGAAAGTCCTGGCAATTCAGTTGGCGAGCTGTATCTTGATCTTGACTCGTGCTAGAAGTATAATTATTACACCAATCTACTCCAACAGTCTATGCGCGGATCCATGTCCCCTAAAATCATTCTCCAAGATAAAAAAAAGTGACGTTATGACTGCTGTATCAGGCCAACTTACTTCCCATCACCATTTTGTTAATTATAGAAGCATGTGCTCCAAGATTTGGGCGTGGTCACGCATGCTCAGATATAGACCTCAGATTCTCAGAACTGGGAAAAGCAATCAATATTTTAACCTAGCTAGGCTAGCTATGCTTGGAATCAATTGCATTACTTAGTGGAGGTTTCCAGCTAAAAGAAGGTATTAATCTTACATGTTATTCTTTTATCAAGTGTTTAATGAATTATTTTATTTAAAAAACAATTAATGTTATAATAATGCAATGATTATGACTTTGACATCAGGAAGAACAAGAATAGATAGCTAGGGAAGATGGAGCTTCTTGAACAAGGATTTAAGTCAAGACTATAGTATTAATTTCACTTGTCATCAGTATAGTAGATATTCCTTCAGCATATCTATTTAATGCTGTGACTGCTGTCTCTCATAAATGCTGTAAAGTCATAAGAATAATAAAGAAAATTATTGTTTGTGTAAAATCGACAAGTATCACAATTGCAACTAAAAACATATTATAAATATTATTAAAAAATCAACACAAATAAGAACATAAAAAATAAAAAAAAACAAGA
>NW_003546385.1:84699-90246 GCF_000090795.2 Amphimedon queenslandica | reverse complement strand
ATAAGAACATTAAAGTACAATGTAGAGTAGAATTTGCGTCACGAGAGTAGGATTTCATTTTGTATTTTCGTTGGTCGTTCGGAATCCTACTCAATCTTGTTTTTTTAAATTTTTTATGTTCTTGTAGCACAGGGACTTTGGCCTGATTTTGGAGCAACTTCAAAAATTCATAAAAAATCTAAATTTGATCAGAATCAGCTAAAACTTTCTACAAAACATAAGTACATGTATATGCATCAGAAAAAATTATAAAAATGAAAAATTCTCTACTTTTTATTTTTGACGAAATTTGGCCGAAGACCCTGTACTATAGCACAGGGACTTTGGCCCGATTTTGGAGCAACTTTAAAAATTCATAAAAAATCCAATCTTGATCGAAATCAGCTCAAACTTTCTACACAACATAAGTACATGTATATGCATCAGAATAAATTATAAAAATGGAGAAATCTCAATTTTCAATTTTTGACAAAATTTGGCCAATCCTGCACTATAGAATAGGGGCTTTGGCTCAATTTCTGAGAAAAAAAATATTAGTAAAAAAATCTAATTTTGATCACAATCAGCTCAAATTTGATAAGTAACATAACGTATATCCATCAGGAAAAATTACAAAATCATATTCTACATGTACATACATTACTATGCGTGTAGTGCCTGTATGTATTATTACTGTTTGCGATGTCTTCTTTTGAAAGTTAATTACAGCTCCCCAGCCAAAATCAGCACCATCAACAATGACATTAACGAGTCTGCCAGGCTGCATGAATGGGATGCAATAGGTCGGCTTCGTGATGAACCTCTACACAAAACAAAAATACTAATAATACCGTATAAGTGGTTAGTTCTGAGGGTTACAAATTTCACAGATTCCTTCTTGATTCACGAAAATAAAATCCACAAAAATCAATTTAATACGGTGCCCAAATGGCACACGTGGTAGAATTTGCAAAAATATAATTTGTGAATTTGAAATTTTAGTAGACGTTGCAAAATATAGGACGCACAAAAATTACCAGCTATACAGTAAAACAAAATTGCAGGAATAAAGCCAAAAATATGTACTATAGATTTATGCCTAATTTATACAAAAATACCCATTTTAAAAATTATTTTAATGTATATCATTAATGTTCTCCTAATAGACAAAATTCATTTTGTAAAATTACATGTACATTTACAATTAATACATACACGTACAATTCTGCACAATAGTTTTAAAATGGATTGTACCTGCATTTGCATTGATAGCTTGCTGATGTGGTCTCTCATCTTGTAATAACTGGTCACGTTATCCTCATCCTCTATCACCAGAGCATCTCTCTTCTTCTCAAGGACTTTGACCTCTAAAGAACAAAACAAAAATTTGATTGGTTAAATAAGTAAACGTCATGGGACTTGATTTAAACAAGGCAAAAAATTGTGCAAAAGAACATTAAAATGTAGAATAAAGCATTTGAGTACTGTTAAACTACACACATTATATCAACTTATCAAGTAATTATAATTGGAATTGTGACCATAATTGACAAAAGGTACCTTATGGCGGATAGGAAAATTGGTGTTTATAGCCTAAAAAATCCAACTTCCTGAGCTCCATTTATCATAAGATTACTCCAGAGGATGCAAAAAGTTACTAGGTAACCTTTAGAAACAATTGCTGACTAACAGAGCACTTCCAGGTTGATATTTTTCATTATAATGATGAATTTAAAAATCCGCCATACGGTACCTTTTGTCAATTATGGTCACAGGGATAAGCGTTTATTAAGGAGGAAACTTATTCTAACAAAAACATGCTCAAAATTGATAATCCAGGCTCCAGAGTTTAATCATAAAGATTAAAACTCACTTTCCTCCAGGTCGGGTATAGTGGAATTATTCTGAAACTGATAGAAGGATCTCTCCAGCATGTACTCAGGGTTGATCTCTTCAACTCTCAAGAGGTTGAGGACCATATTGTAGGTGAGATGAAAGGCACTGTTGAGAGGATCAGGCTGACCCTAAACAAGACAAAATACTGTATAGCACTTTATTTTCGCAATTTTGCTGTAAAATTTTAATCGGCGGTTTTTAATTGCTATACGGTAAAATACATGTACACTGTACATGCATGTACATTGTATGCACTATAAGTGTGTATAAGTAATATACATGTATGTACATGTACATGTATAAAAAATTACAAATATGCATGTACATTTCTAGTCCTATAGGACAGGCTCTTTTGAAGTGATTAAAATTGATGGAATCAAAATAAAGATGTGGGGCACATAATTAAAAACCTTCAAAAACTTGAGGTCATACCTGTTACAGTGTGGTTTAAATTAAATTAAAGAAATAAAAATTATCATAAATAATTACCTTTAGTAATGTCTTGCCAATGGTGGAGTCCATCTGTTCATCAATCATTAACATTACAATACCTCTCTCGTCCAGGCCACGCCTACCGGCACGCCCACTCATCTGTATATACTCACCAGAAGTAATCTAGAAAAAATTATTAAAAATTAAGTAAAAATAATTATTACGATTTCAGTATACTAACATTTAAAAGACAAATCTGCATGCATAGCGTAATACATGTACATTTACATGTACCGTATAGCAGCAAATTTTCACTGCCATAAAATTTCATTGTCCATCCAAGCACTGGCAAGCAGGCCTTACAAGATTTTCTTTTGTTGATTTTATTTTCATTATAATTAACTTCAATTATTAATCGCTAACACATGCAGTCATGCACACTTCATTTTAAATTTTTATTGTCTAAAATTTTTGTTAAAACTTTTGGCCGACTAAGCAAACAAAAATTTCCTGCTATATAGTGCAATTGTGTGCATGTACAAGTACATGCAGCATTCATTACCCATCTAAAGTCCTTTCCATCAAACTTCCTAGCATTAGTAAAGACCACAGTCCTTGCTGGCATGTTGAGTCCAAGAGCAAACGTCTCAGTAGCAAAGAGAGCTTTTATCAGTCCTTCAGAGAACAATATCTCAATAGTCTCTTTGAGGATGGGGAGTAGACCGGAGTGATGGATGCCAATGCCTCGCTTTAATAATGGGAGGAGATGAACAACCTACAGTGTACATTAGAATACATGTACATGTAGGTAATAATATTAATAAAGAAACTGCAATCATACATGTAATATAGCAGGTAGTATGTTAAATACAATGTACCAATTGCCCTTGTAAAAGTATTATTACATGTGTATACTGATTGTGAAAATACATGTATATACATGTACATTGGACAACATAATACAGGGGATACACCTCTGATATTACTAAATAACTAACTATATGTACATGTAAAAGCTACCACTATAGGTAGACCATTTGTCAAAGTTCTATTCTGGCAATTGGCAAACAAAATTGACAATATTAAAACGGCCATTCATCAATGCACATGCTCATTAACGCACATGTGTACACAAAATCACCAAATTAAAATTAAATCGCTAATCAAACTTTACAGCAAAACCACCAACACCATACAATATATCAATAAAAGCTACTGTACTGGTAGCCATTTACTTGTGGTAGCTGCTTGTCATCATCAGAAAGACAGTCGATGGCGTTAGTGAATACCTCATCTACCAGCTCCTTCTCCCGGGCTGTGTTGAAATCAAGCTTTGACATCTGAAGAGCTAATGCTTCACACTCTCTCCTACTGAAACTGAATATGATGACAGGCTGGAGACTACGCTCCATTATCATCTTTACTACTTTGTAACAATTTGAAGGACCTACAACGTAGATAGTAGAGAATGTTGAGATGCTGTTGTGTTACACAGAAAAGTTAAAACTAAGAGCGTAAATAAAACTGGATTCTCAATATGACATCTGCACGTCCGTTGCAACTAAAAGTGCTGTATAAACAAATGGGAGCATGCGTCAATGCGTCAGATTAGAAAATTTCAATTCTGACGCATTGACACATACTCCCATTTGTTTATATAGCAATGTTGAGGTACTGTTGTGTTACACAAAAAAGTTAAAACTAAGAGCCTAGATCAGACATGCAACTTACAGTACATGTACATGTACATGTAATGTACCACAATGTACCATTTAAAAGATACAATATGGTACACTGTACATGTACTAGTAATTAGTGAGTGTGTATTACCTTTAGTTCCTTTCTTGTTTCCTATACCGGATTCTTGAAGGCAAGACATGGCAGTTTGGAAATTATCCTCACGAAACTTTCCCTACAACAAAACAAGAATATACATATGTACACATATACATTGTAGACACCATCACATTCCAACATCATAAAATAAGTGTATCACTGTTATATTATATTTCAGAAGGCTCAGTCTCACATATCAATGGTGTTTGGCCTAGTTTTCTAAAATTCCAGTTAGTTTGTAGTAATAATTAGAAAGTTTACGGTAACTTGCTCCACCTATGGGTGGGGCTCAACATCCTTATATAAGCCCTGACCCAGTGTGACCACGTTGGCCTTTTTTCTAACTCCTCAAGAAGTTCTACTTCGTGCTCGAGAAGAAGAAAGATGGCAACTAGAGAAGCTTTATCAGATGATCCAATCATTATCCAAACCGACATCCAGAGTGATGCCGGTGCAGCTATCCTATACCAATTGGCAAGGATGGAAAAATCCCTCAGCAATGAGATACAGAGTGTCTCAAAGAGGGTTGACTATTTGGAGAAGGGCAGAGAGCCCCCTCCAGCTAAGAAGAGGGCAACAGAGGTGCCCCCCTGGGCAGACAGAGGACCCATGGACTTTCGTGATGGACAGCCACATCAGTGGCCCGTCTCAGACGAAGAGGATGGTGAAGACCCGCCAGAGGCGGACCAGCCTTGCGTCCCGGTATTGTTGTCAGAGAACGACAAGGGATTAGTAACTTCCTCATTTAAGAAGGTCCTGTCTACGGAGGACCGAAGAAGACTGAGGAACGGGTTCCCCTGCCCAGAGCTCCAGGAGACGAGGTGCCCTAAACTGGATCCAATATTCAAGTCGGCATCCGTCCACAAGGAGGCCAAGTCAAACGATGGCGAGTTGGCGCGGATACAGGCGCTAATTCACGACCCTATCGCCCCTCTTCTACGTCTCCTTTACGCCTGTAGTGAGGAGGCGGATCAGTCTGAAGTGTCCCTCCTATGCGATGACGTGAGGCCCCTAGTGACAGAGGCCATTCAGCTCCTGGGAAATGCCTCGGCGAACATGTCCCGTTTAAGGAGGAAGAAGATGCTAAAGTCCGTTAACCCAGACATTGCAGACCTGGCAGAGGAGGACATATTTGAGGCTGCTCCGCCTAACCTCTTTGGTTCAGGATTCGAGTCAAAGATGAAGGAGAGAGTGGACTCCGTGAAACTCCTGTCGGCGTCTAAGGCTACTCAACCTCCAAACCGGAAGTTTTTTCCGAAAAGCCGCTCCACTGCCCCCCCAAGAGGCAGCGGCTCATACAGAGGGAGACCTGCCTGGCCAAAGAGAGACCAGAAGCCTCCAGCCAGGAAGTGATCTCCAACCAATGTTACATAGAGAGAGACTCTCGAACTGTTCAAAATTATT
>NW_003546385.1:82228-84537 GCF_000090795.2 Amphimedon queenslandica | reverse complement strand
CTAAGCATGCAACTGCAAGAAAAAGTCATAATACCACACTTTGGTGAATCTTCTTGTTAGCTATTTTGTGTACTTTTCTTACAGTTTTATGCTTAGAATAATGAAAGCTAATGATCCCAATGTTTAAATTAGTGCTATTACATTACAAGCCATGAGAATAAAGGATTACTTCCCCCTATAAAGGAATGGATTTAGCTACAGCTATCCCTCCAGTGATGTCACGTTTAGCCACACCCACCGACAGGAAGTAACCTGGCAGAAAGGAAAAATGGGCATTTTTGAAGGCTCATATCTCAGTGAATAATTTTTTTCAGACAATGGGAGTTGGAACACATCATTAGTATGGTCAGGCAATCATATTAAGCAAATAAAAAAATATCTCAAAAATGCACTGAAGTTACCCTTTAAAAGATAAATCTGCATGCATAGCGTAATACATGTACATGTACATTTACATGTACCATATGTATAGCAGCAAATTTTCGCTGCCATAAAATTTCATTGTCCATCCAAGCAGGCCTTACAAGATTTTCTTCTGTTGAATTTATTTTCATTATAATTAACTTCAATTATTAATCGTTAACACAGTCGTGCACACTTCATTTTAAACTTTTATTGTCTAAAATTTTTGCTAAAACTTTTGGCCGACCAAGCAAACAAAAATTTCCTGCTATATGGCATATTGTGTGTGCAATTGTGTACATGTACATGTACATGCAGCATTCATTACCCATCTAAAGTCCTTTCCATCAAACTTCCTAGCATTAGTAAAGACCACAGTCCTTGCGGGCATGTTGAGTCCAAGAGCAAACGTCTCAGTAGCAAAGAGAGCCTTTATGAGTCCTTCAGAGAACAATATCTCAATAGTCTCCTTGAGGATGGGGAGTAGACCAGAGTGATGTATGCCAATGCCTCGCTTTAATAATGGGAGGAGATGAACAACCTAAACAAGAATACATGTTGATTTTAATTTTAAAAATGCAAGCATAAATGCACCATACATGTAGATAACAGAGTAATATCTATGCATGTACAATGTACATGTAATTGCAGCTACGTGTAGTATGATAAATACAATACATGTACATGTACATGTACATGGTTGTAAAAATACATTGGACAACATACACAGGGGATACACCTCTGATACTACTAACTAACCAACTACATGTACATGTACATGTGTATATACATGTGTACATGTGCATGTAAAAGCTACAATTACACATGTACATGTAAGTAGACCATTTGTGTCAAAGTTGATTTTGATGATTGGCAAACAAAATTGCCAATATTAAAACCGTCATTCATCAATACACATGCTAATTAGCGCACATGTATACACAAAATCGCCAAATTGAAATTAAACTGCTAATCAAACTTTACAGCAAAATTGCCAAAATACAAAAGCACCATACGGCACATTGTATATTCATGAAAGCTACTGTACTGCTATAGGTAGCCATTTACTTGTGGTAGCTGCTTGTCATCATCAGAGAGACAGTCGATGGCGTTAGTGAATACTTCATCTACCAGCTCCTTCTCCCGGGCTGTGTTGAAATCAAGCTTTGACATTTGGAGAGCTAATGCTTCACACTCTCTCCTACTGAAACTGAATATGATGACAGGCTGGAGACTACGCTCCATTATCATCTTCACCACTTTGTAACAATTTGAAGGACCTAGAATGAGATAGTAGGGAATGTTGAGATGTTGTTGTGTTACACAAAAAAGTAAAACTAAGAACCTAGACTAGATAAGCAACATACAGTACATGTACATCTAAATGTATGTGTGACAGTTATTACTTAATGCTACAAATTTAAATGTATAGAATGGTACGTTGTACGCTGTACATGTAGTTTAGTGAGTGCACTACCTTTAGTTCCTTTCTTATTCCCTATACCGGATTCTTGAAGGCAAGACATGGCAGTTTGGAAATTATCCTCACGAAACTTTCCCTACAACAAAACAAGAATATACATATGTACACATATACATTGTAGACACCATCACATTCCAACATCATAAAATAAGTGTATCACTGTTATATTATACAGCATCAATGGTAGTACTGCATTTGCACTCTATAATATTTCACATTTATATTTTTAAACAATATTTCTATAATATAATATAATAATAATAATACATGTATATGCATGCATGTACATGCACCAACATAAGGTAATCATTTGCTCACATTCTCATCCACCACAAGATAAAGACCGTCAGCTCCAGCAGGATAGAGATAGTGCTGCAATGGCACCGGCCTCTGCTCGGTATACACCACATGACAAGGCTAAATA
>NW_003546385.1:80524-81910 GCF_000090795.2 Amphimedon queenslandica | reverse complement strand
ATTATTTTGACATAATTTTTAAAGCTCATAAGTTGAAAATTATTTGTCAGAATCAACTCAAACTTGCCACATTGCATAAGTACATTAATGTGTATCAGAAAATGTAATAAAAATTGGGTGTAATTTCGGAGCCATTTTTTGGAAAAAATCATGGGCTATAAGCCTTTGCTAATTAAAAAAAACGGCTGTTTTTTAAAATGACCATAACTCGAAAATTTCTTATCGGAATTGAATGAAACTTTCTACATAGCATAAAGACATCAATATGTATCAGAAAATGTAATAAAAATTTGGGGTGATTTCGGAGCCATTTTTGAAAAAAACCATGGGCTATAGCCTTGGGTATTTTTCAAAAAACGGCCCGTTTTTTAAAATGAACATAACTCGAAAATTTCTTATCGGAATTGAATGAAACTTTCTACATAGCATAAGGACATCAATATGTATCGGAAAATGTAATAAAAATTTGGGGTGATTTCGGAGCCATTTTTTGGAAAAAACCATGGTGCTATGATATAAGCCTTTGCTAATTAAAAAAAAACGGCTGTTTTTTAAAATGAACATAACTCGAAAATTTCTTATCGGAATTGAATGAAACTTTCTACATAGCATAAGGACATCAATATGTATCAGAAAATGTAATAAAAATTTGGGGTGATTTCGGAGCCATTTTTTGGAAAAAACCATGGGCTATAGCCTTGGGTATTTTTCAAAAAACAGCCCGTTTTTTAAAATGACCATAACTCAAAAATTTTTTATCAGAATTGACTCAAACTTTCTACATAGCATAAGGACATCAATATGTATCAGAAAATGTAATAAAAATTTGGGGTGGTTTCGGAGCCATTTTTTGGATAACAATGGGCTATAGTCCATAATAATTATGTGCAAGTACAGTATGCATCTCTATGGCTGTTGTTGTGTAAAAAAAGCACACACATATGGCTGCATATGTGGATACTGTATTCAATCAGTCTTAGATGTTCTGGAAAGTAATATTTAATCATCATATATAACAAGTACAGAACTTAATGTCATCATCTTGAATACAGTAACACACAGTATGCTTATAATCACCAGTACAGACATATGTACAAGTAATACTAAAAAATGCAATGGGTATTGATAAGTACAAGAAAAATACATGTTCATGTAAATGTACTGTATACATGTAAGTAGTTTTTTTCAAGGGTTGCAAATTTCGTGAATTTTGCAGATTCCTTACTGATTTGTGAAAATAAAATCAGCAAAAATCAATTTAATAAGGTACCAACATGGCACATGTGGCAGAATTTGCAAAATTAAAATCCACAAATTGAAATTTTAGTAGATTTCGCGAAATATAATTCCTTTGAAATAAACCACTTATACGGTATTTTACTACAT
>NW_003546385.1:78702-80279 GCF_000090795.2 Amphimedon queenslandica | reverse complement strand
GGTGATGTTTCAGCTATTATAGTATGGTTAGACACTCTCTGTAGATTATGTACTCTTGGTACTGTGTATGGCGCAAAATTTCTGAGGGCTACAAATTTCGCGATTTTTTTTAATTCGCAAAAACTACTTTCGCAAAAATCAAATTAATTGCAGACAATGTAAATTCGTGAAAATTAAATCCACAAAACTGATTTTTAGGCAAATTCGTGAAATTTATAGCCCTCTAAAATTTTGCGCTATACAGTATACAATACATGTACAATGTACATGTTTATATAGCTATTTACATGTACAAAGATGTACATGTACATGCATGTGCTCATGTAGAACTCAATGTGCATGAGTCTAACCTTTGTCCCTCATGTAGTGAATCTCATCAAATACAACCCAACCCACTTCACGCATCACCTACACAAGTAAATATAAACAAATTACCAAGAACCAAAAACGTGTACAATTGTACATGCATGAACATGTATATTATTTACATGCACAAAAACAAACAGAACATGACATATAATAAGCATATCTGTGCTGAATATGATTATTAATGGTAGGCTGGTAGCTATAACAATACAATTAATAGTGAACATCTCTAGAGACACTATACTCACACTAGATTACAGTACAATACTACAATAGTACATGAACATGCATAACTACATTATTTACTGCACCTCTGATCCTCTGTATAACATACTCCTTAATATCTAATGAAATTAAACACAAAGAATTATCATAATAACAACATTTACTAATAATAACTCACAATATACTTACTTCAGTAGTCATGACAATACACGATGCTGTTGGATTAATGGTAGTGTCTCCGGTCATTAGTCCGACGTCTTTAAACTCCTCATACATCTCTCTATACTTCTGATTACTCAAAGCCTTCAACGGTGTTGTATAAATGACACGTTGACGATCCCTCAGTGATACAGCGATGGCATACTCTGCTACTACAGTCTTCCCTGCTGAGGTGTGAGCTGAGACTAGGACTGACTGGTTGTTCTCAATACATTGGACGGCTTTCCTCTGGAAACTATCCAATTTAAATGGATACTCCTAAAAGGGACACATAATCAAAGCTATAGACATTATTTTAAGTTTGAATGTACATCTACATGCATAGGGGTAGGAACAGGGGGGGCAGGAGGGGCTTAAGCCCCCCCAACTTTCATGAAGGGGGGGCTTAGCCCCCCCCAACTTTAAGTGATATACATGTATTACTATTATCAACACTATAGACTTTAGTTTAGGCAAAATTAAAATATGTGTGCATATTGTGCGATGATTCATTTAATAAAACGTTTTATGAAATGAATCATCACATAATATGCACACATATAAGCTAGTGTATTGTACAATACATTAACTTAACTTCTTAAGAACACACACTCTTATTAGTTATCACAATGTACATGTATAATGTAGTTTGCATAATTAGTGCACTGAAGTGTAAAGGAAGCACATGTATTCACTATTCATACCATCTGTAATGGCTTCCAGTTCTAAGCAACTGTCTCTAAATTCTTTTTTTAAAGAGCCTCAGCCTAAGTGCCCCAAGCTATCTG